>NW_017259206.1:4283490-4304697 GCF_001594045.1 Atta colombica | reverse complement strand
TATATATATATATATATAATGTTAGCAACAACATTAATGTCAATCGCAATTTGCAATTGCGGACATCAAGAAACCCGTCGATCGTGGTATTTATTATTAAGCGAGGCGAAGTCGAGGCAAAACGAGTCGCAATCTATATCTCCTCTAAAGTGCGCTAGGTTTATAGTACGACAAGCGACAAAAAATGAGGTACAACGTCAGAAAATTAAATAATTTATTATGCACAACATCGTATTCGGATCAAGTATGATACAATGAGTCATTTTCCCTTTCCGAATCCGTGTAATGCGGCTGATGCACATTCCATGCGCGCGCGCGCGCGAGCGAGCATGTGGGCGTGTGCGTGCGCGCACGAATGCGAAGGAAAACCAGGAGAATCTCGATCACCTAGAGAGAATCCAATGAGAACAGGACGACTATAACGTCGAAAGGAGCATCGTCGCACCGCGCACGGCGCATGGACACTTCTTAAAATTAATTATAAAATCACACACGATGAAAAGAACCGATAAAGATACGCCATTCATTTCGCGCGAGGTATGTCCTCTCCTTGATCTTCATTCTTCTGTCTTCATCCCCAAACCCAAACGTCTTCAACAAACGGTTCCATCCACTGATATTCTGGGAAACAATCCTGCCATTTCTTCTTCCTTCTTCCCTTTGATTTCTACCGATTTTCTTCGGGCTTGTTCGGGAAATGACACTTTATTACGGATCAGGAAGCTCTGTTCTGAGAAGAGCGTCTCTCGAGCACGAACAGCATGAACGTCATCACAATGTCCTCTCAAACGCGACTCATGTCTCCGAATTCGTGAAACAAAATCCTTATCCGCGTTCTCTTTGAAGTACACCCTTCTTCAAAAGGAGAGAGCTAGCTTGCATTGCGGCTCGGTTGGGTTGTTTTGCGTGTAGTTAATACTTATTAAAAGAACATTTGGAAAATTGATCAAAGCAATGAAGCGTGTCACGCTATAAATGATTGAAAAGGAGAGAGCAGTCGTCTTGTCGACGAATCATCCCCGAGTCGATAACGAACGAGGAAAGATGGATTTTTTTCCTATTGCGAAGACCACAGATTGTACCGTTTGCGTTGTAAGTATGATCCTTGACGTTATACCGAACTTTTTTTCTCATCTAATCTTTTTAGTGAGGTAGCGCCAAATGTGAACGGAAACGATCATCCGTCCCAATTTTTGTACAATTTCCAGGAGTCCCCAATGAGAGTCCGCATCTATGTCCTCTTGAGATTATGTACAATTGCACGCGGGGGAACTGAACGAGGGAGCACGTATGTACAAATTCACAGTCGAAGTCCCAAGCTTTCGATTTTTGCGCCCGACGGTGATGAAATTGCGCCACCGCCGTGGGACGATGATTTGAAGATCGTTTGCGAGAGATAGAGCCAGCACACACGGGCTTCCGAAGGTGAAAGAAATTTACGGAAACGATGTGTACCCCAGCGAAATGGAATCTATCTAAATACTTGTATATATGCATATGAGTCACACAAGCGCACACATGCCGGAAACATATGCATATACACGTAATACTACACACGTGAGATTTATGCATGGTACGCGTGTGTATGTATGTGTATGTATGCATGAATGTGTGTATGTGTGTGGCCCATCTTTTTCACGTGTTAAAATATCTTCCGCCCAAAGGGTAAAGGTAGGACAGTAGAGTGGCGTTGCCTTCTACCAACCACCTAGACTACTACTGCTTGCCTTGCAGTCGATTTGTTGTCGAGCGAGATCAGCATAAACCAAGCCGAACTCACTGACAAATTCATAAAACTTGTCCAAAGAATCAAAGGCCAATTCTGCTACGACGAAATGAACCGCCAAATTTTGCCGGTAGCTAAACAGCAGAAGAAATGCAAATGTTAGATAATTGCCGCATATATGGTGACATGATAGTGAAACATAAAACAGAAAAAAAACAATTAAATATGCAATTAACTTTCAGCTACGATGTCCTGTAACAGAAATCTGCAATTATAGTTCATGTGGTCCATGTTTCTTCATAGATATCATTTGTTAAAACATAGCGTTGATACAAATAAGCTGTTCTCCAAATCTTCTGTTTAGAAAACTTCTGTCTTTAGAAAATCAGTTAAGAGATTGTATACTTTCTATTGTACTATTTTAATGAAATGATATAATTACATTACGATTCTACTTATCATTATTAAACAAAATTGAATTTAAAAAATTTGAGAGCAAAATTAAAGTCATTAATTGAAATACAAATTATTTTTATCAATATATAAAGTATACAATCCTATTTAATGAAAAATACAAAAATAATTACGCATTTAGATAATAATAACAGTATATAGAAATAAGGTTTAAAATACGTACGACTTTATCATGAATTTCAATGCCTTCTTTCGCTCTCTAGCGACAAACCAATCCATCAAAAAGGCAGACATACACGGAGCCATCCTATACAGTTTGAAAAAAGCATGGAAGTTACCCAACCACCAAGCCGATCGTATTTTCAATGCGTGTTTTATGCATTCGTTATTTTTATCCTCTGGCGAAAGTGCTGCTAAAATTGTCGTTAAGTCTGAAATCGAAAACATTACAGAATATTTTTATGATCTCAGGAAATATTTGCGAATCTTCTGTTAACTTCGTTACCAACCTTGAGTATTTTTTGTGAAAATGTAATAGAGAATCCTATACGCAATGAATTCGCATCGATTCTCGCCACTGAGATCCTGATAAAGCATTTTCAGCTGTGTCTGACACTGATTAAATTCCTCGTGATCACCGCGTTCTAAAGCTACACGGGCGTGAGTTTCATATACATGAACTGTAAACGCGTCCCTGATACCTTGCACGGTAAGATCTTGTCGGATAGATTTTAATTGGTCGCAAGCATATCTGTAGTCCTGGTCGGCCAGCCAACGTTTCTTAACATGGGCCAAAGAATTTTGAAGTACACTTACCGGTCGAACTGCAGAAGGGGCAGGAGCCTGCAATATTACATAATTTCGTTAAAAAAATACGTGATTGATTATATCACGACTATGGCATAATTGATTTTATCTAGGCTGTGTTCCACTTAACGCTTGCAACGTTCTTGGAATCATTTTATATTTGTCGTTTATTATTAAACAAGAACAAATATTACGCGCGAGTGTTGTAAGCACAAAATGGAACATTCCCCTAATTCATAATAAAACATTTCATGTTTTATTAACTGTAGGTGAGAATAAATAATTTTGAATATTCATGTACCGTTGTGAGACGCAAGTAAGGCTTCTCTAGATCCTTGCACGTGCCGACGATGTGGAGTCCGGTAAAATCGAAGTCCGTGTTCGAGTCATCTCTAATAACGACGCTGCTAACAACCGTCCTGGAAACGCCGCCGTTGAATCTGGCAGCGCGCTGCTGCAGCTTCTCCTTGGTTCCCAGCTCGTCCGTGTTGCCTGTAGCTAAACCAAATTCGGAATAGAAATGCGATTTAGCCTTATTCTTCTTGGACTTCTTGTTGTGATTCGCCTTGTTGCGCGCGGATTTTTTCGTTTTAGGAGTCTTGTATTCGTGCTCCCGATCGCTAATGTTCGACGACGAAGATGTGCTGCGCCTGTTGTACCTGCGCGGCGGACTACGTGTGCGCGAACGCGTTGATCTCGACCTCGAACGTGACCGCGATCGCGATCGCGAACGGGATCGCGACCTTGATTTAGATCTTGATCTTGACCTCGATCTCGACCTCGTCCTCGACCGCCTGCTGTGTGTCACAGAGAGACGCGCGCCAAGCCGAGCCCCGAGTGAGCTAGAAAGGCCAGGCTTGCGCAGGCCTCCCTGTGCATTGACCAGTGGGCTCGCCAGAGGATTCGCCAGCTTTAACGCCGGCTTCGAAGGTTTAATCGTCATGGTCATACGTTCGCTGTGGATGCTGGGCAGAGGTTCCTTATCCCAGTCCTTCACCCAGAGCGAGCCGTCATTCGCGGCGCGTGTGATCTTTCCCTTCAGTATGATTTCGACCTGATCCTTATCAACTGCCGTCTTACATTTCTCATAGCATCGGTTTACATAATTCTTCAGACTGTCGGGCCAATCCCCGACTGGACTTTGAGCGACGGAGGGAGTAGTGCCAGTACCGAGGACCGCGTTGCTGGAAACCGTGGTGACCGGCACGACAGAACTAGGAGGCTCCTCACTTGGTGGCGGAGGGGCTACCACTTCGCATTGCGTGGGAGGTAACGGTGGTAGTTCCGCAGGTTTTGCATTTGGTCCATTAGGCATGAAGGGACCAATCGGAGCATTTCCCTGAAAGCTATTGTTGAATTGAGCTGCTAAATTTTTGTTCCGCTTACGTTTTCTCTTCGCGGCGCCACTATTGCCGGATGGCACATATCCAAGACCCGTTTTCTTGTTTGGTAAGTTGAAACGGATAGTCTGACCATTATATTCTGTAAAGAATTAGTACTTTTTAGAGTTATATATTCAAATTATACGTTATAGAGATGGGTGAAGTACCTGATAATAATAGTAAATATTGACGAGTTACATTACATGACGATAGAAGCAAACTTTCAAAACAAAAGCTGACAATGGAACAATATTCTAGAACTCATAAAATACAGTGTAAATAAACGAAACATGAGACCTGACCTTCGTGCGAGAGAGAGAGAGAGAGAGAGAGAGAGAGAGAGAGAGAGAGAGAGAGAGAAACACAAGTCTCTATTGTCTCAACAGATAAAGAGCGAAGAGAAACTTGAGCTATATTCTCTCTTTGTCTCGCACGCCGAGCCAATCATTGTCTGATAGTATGCTGGATCTATATATTTTGTCTATATATTTTGTCTATTCTATAATTCATTATTTTATATGTTGATTATTATGTATCGAGATTTTCAAAATATTTTCTTTTTCGGAAACCCATACAACCCCGATTATTTTTATTATTAAAATTGATATGTTATTTATACATATATAAAACTGAAATAACACACTTTTTTATCACTTAAAATCACTTAAAAATGTAATCAATTTTTCTTTTGCTGCAATTTCTTCACCCGTCTCTATTTATTTAAAACATTTAAAACATTTAAAAAAATATAATAAAACTTACGAGAAGTATTATTATGCATTCCATTCCAGTTACCATAAGGGAATGAATTGTACATCAATCCTGAATAAGAAGTCATCTGTTGTTGTTGCATGTGATTGTTATGTTGTTGAGTTGATGGAGTTGTTGGTGGTGGACCGGGTGGCAATGGTGGAAGATCAGATTCATCATCTAGAGGCATTGGAGTACCGGGTATAGGAGGTTGTTGATGTAACTGTTGTTTTGTCTGATTGTTTCCCTGTTGCTGCTGTTGCTGCTGCTGTGGTTGTTGCTGCTGTTGCTGCTGCTGCGGTTGCTGCTGCTGTTGTTGATGCTGCTGCATCTGTTGAGGATTAAAAGTCTGGCCATATCCTGGCATCATGTGATAATAGTTAAACATCTGTCCTTGATGCGGCACACCTTGATATCCTGGACCATACATTTGTCTGCAAAAAAAATTGTGAAAGTTATCATTTGTAAAACGTTTACAAATGATAACTCCATTTTATGACAATTCCTACAATAGTATTTATGACAATTCCTACAATAGTATTATATACAAAAAAAAATTGATATCTTGGTATAAATTTTTATCTAATTTAGATTATTTGATATCAAATTTCCAATTATCGTGAGTTATTTAAATAACAATAAAAATGATTAGTATAGAAATATATATCATAATAAGTAATAAATTAACAATATATTATATTTATACATTTAGGTGAGGATTTAAGAACAAAAAACCAATTATTACAATTAAAGGATGCATTCACAGTACGACTACTCATTGAACGCTCAGTAGTTGTAGTACTGAATGCGCCCAAAAAAGTTTATAATGGGTGCATCCATCAATAGCGCAACCGATTATTAAGAGTTTAAGTAGAAGTCGAATGTGATTGGGTGCATTCAAACTATAATCAATCACCTTCGATCTTTATTTAACTGCTCAATGTACACATTAGATACATCCGAAGTATGACCATTCACTGAGCTTTTATATCTGTTTGGTTTAAATTTTTAAATCTAATGAAATATGCTAATCAGATGCAAGAGTTCACTAAGCGCTCAATGAGCCCAATGGTTGCATTAGCGGACTCAACAGTTGAGTCTATTGAACACAGCCATTGATTCTTATCTTTAGATCCAATCACATTTGACTGATACTTAGGCTCTTAGTGAATGGTTGCACTCCTAGATATACTCAATAGTTGCAAAATTGCTTTTATTGAATAGTCAATAATATAACAATATTAGTGATATTAAAATCAAAACTAACTCTCAACTGACTACGTTTGCATGAAGAAAGTTGTCACAAACATCATTCCCACATGTATAAGACAATTCATCTCAAATTACGCGTCTTCTCAAAGTTTACCTTGTTAATATCATATTCATATTATTATATTCTTAAAAAGATAGCTCCTTTAACAAATCTAACTTTATTAAAAGTCTTATCTACAAGAAAGAATCATAGACAGGTTATATTTTGTTTTAAAGAAAGTTCGAAATTAAAAGTTGATTGTATATCTTGAGACAAGATAAAAATTACAAAAGTAAATGAATTTACTAAAATATTTATAATTTTATTAATCAATAGTGAAGCACAATTTTATAATTTTCATTTCGTTTCAAAATATATAATTAAAACAATTAATCTGATGGGAGTCAATTATGTGTCTTGAAATGAAAATTACAAAAGTAATTAAATTCACTAGAATATTTATAATTTGATTGGTCAGTATCTATATAAATTTGCTCATTTTTGTAATTTTCACTTTGTTTCAAGATACAATTGCCCTCTATTCCAAGTTGGAGTAAGAAAGAGAGAGTATGAATAAGAAAGAAAAAGAAAGAAAATATAAAAGTGAGAGAACTACTTGTTTCATTCAAACTCTGCATCAAACATTGTGTACTAAACCAGAATTTATCTTCGAAAAAAAAAAAAACAAAGCTTTTGTCTCTAAATCCTTTGAGAGTAAAATTTGATTCTAAAGAAAATTGAGCCAATCTGAAGACTGACAAAAGAGTAATAATTTTTATTCTAAAAGTTAGAAATTGTATGATGTAATATTCAAACTCGACATGAATCATACATAATACATGTACAGATGAGAGCATTAGGATCTCTCGCGTTACGTTCGTCTCGAGCAAACAATCTCAATGACTCAGACTTCGAAGCGAGATCATGTATCGCACATTGTGTGCATAAACGTAATGACGAAACGGCGAGGCTGACAAACGGAACTCCGATTTCGAGGATTGCCATTGAATCAACCGATATGGCCGACTCTCCGTGACATTGATACTCCATCATCGCGACTCACCCTGGGTATGGTGGAAACATGTTGTGCATATTGTTCGGCGGATACTGCCACGCCATATTCGCCATTGAACCCGCTCCGATCTGCGACTGCTGCTGCTGCTGTTGTTGTTGCTGCTGATGGAACGGTGGTTGTTGTTGCTGTTTTTTCTGCGACAACGCTTCGCCTTCTGACATACCGTGGAATATAAAAAATATCAGAAGAGCACGGAGATGGCCGCTTCCCCCTCCCTACTCGTGGTGCGTCGCGGGTCGCAATTTTTCGCGTCGTCGTCGAGTTACCGCGAGTAGAGCCGCGGGCGTGCGTATGCTGCGATATAAAACGGAAAGAAAGAAGAGAGAAACCAATAGGGATTCACTTGAAAAATCCGTGAATTCTGTATTTCTTCGTATTTATTCCACGTACTTCGACTCGAACGTGCTTCTACGCACAACGCGCGACATGACACTCGGAATCGTGTGAACACGGAGTGGAGCACGAAGGAAGATGGCCGGAATAGGAAATGGAACTCGGTTGATGATGGTTAAGACCAGAGTCACTAGATAAAGTACCGCAATAGGCTAGAGTCCTATATTTATAAGAGAAGCGCGACTGGTGTTAAGTATTCTGATTGGCCATTGCAATCATGTTAGTAGCCAATCATGAACTTATCTCTGCATATTAAAAATGGCTGCTTAATGGATGATTGATGGATTTTATAGTCTTGCAAATAACGCTATTTTTAATAACCTTTTTTAGTACCTTTTCTAGTACTTTTTGGTATTTTTGCGATACTGACATAAATCGGTTCTCACTTCTCTTATAATTATAAAACTCTACAATAGGCTTGTTCTTTTTAGCTTTTGCATCAGTTTTTCTTCCTTTTTTCAACTGGAAGAAAGAAGAGGAAGAAAGATGAACAGGGGAGCGATTCTGTCTATCTTGAAAATTATGAAAGTGAGCAAATTTATTAGAATATTGATTATCTTATTGGTTAACACCTAGTAAATTTGCTCGCTTTTGTAATTTTCACCTTGTTTGAAGATACAGGGAGTTGATTCTGTATTCTTCAAAATGAAAATTACAAAAGTGAGCAAATTTACTAGATGTTGACCAATGAAATTATAAATAATTCTAGTTTACTCAGTTTCGTTAATTTTCATTTTATTTTAAAAAAATACAATCGATGTTCTGTTCTTTTTAACTAAACTTTACAGTTCAGATTTGATCTTTTTCTTTTTATGTTGAACAACTATACGAAATTCATAACTTGTAACTTCAGTAGAATCCATCCTGAATTCCTTCCTTCTAGAAGACGCGAATCTTCCGCCGCGCGAACTGATCGTGATAAATTCCCGTCGAAATATATATATTCTCAGAACTTTAACAGTTTTTCAAGAAATGCAGAAACTTGTTCTCACAACTTTGGTAATTTTTCGAGAAATGCAGAAATGTATTGCTATATAACTGACGATTTTTCGAGAAATACAATCAATTTTTACTTCAAGCTAATCCTATAAATTTCTAAATATTTAAAATTCAAATAAATTTCAATTTGAAATGGAGTTCGTTTTAAAAAATAAAAATAACATTGAATTTAATCTATCAATTTGTATGAAAATTGAAATGATGGAGATAATTTCTCGTTTTATCAAGTTATTAATTATAAATTAGTATAAATTAGTATAAATTAGTATAAATTTCTACATTAATTTCTAAATAAGAAATATGACAGTTAAATTATTTAATTGTCATGTTTCTTATCTAGAAATTCATTTAAAAAATTGCATTAATTCAATAAAATAAATAAATAAATGTATTAATTTAATTAAGAAACATGATATACGAAAGATTTTAATATGACTCGATTATTTTGTCAAATAATAATTGTTAATTTTTAAAAATCTCTTATTTTTTAAATCATAATAATGCAATATACATATAAAAGGTGATTATAGAAATTAAAATAGATAGTAATTAAGAATGCGACGGGTTTGTAACTTCTAACAATGATATATTTTGGAACATATTGTCAATGGGGGATATAGACATTATAACAGATAAACTATATTTCGAAATATAAGATTCCGATGTTAATGTTAGCCAGCGCCGCGAGTTCGCTATTCCATCCGATATAAGTGCGTATGAAGGCGAAGAAAGATGAACATGATAAACGAATCTGAATACGAAACGCAATAACCGGATTTGGAATTGCGAACGCTCGCCGAAAGAAATTAGTTGAATATCAGCAGTTCAGCAAATCTATAGGCAAAGTACTTCGTGTGTACAGCTATTTTCTATACTGTATAACTTATTTATAGGAGCTAAATCTGGGAAATCGCATAAATGAACAGTTTCGAAAAGATACACTGTTAAATGGATACAAAAAAATTAATAAATTAAAAACATTCACAAAAAATTTACTTTTACAACTTGATCAAAATAAAATAAATCTTAATTTAATAAATATAAAGGAATTTTCGTGATTCGTGATTAACAGAATATACATTATATTAGGGATTTAACGATCCATTAGTTTTAGAACAACTTGTAGTTTCGATAAATGACTGTAATCTAGACCTGATCGCGCTTCAGATCTTTTCCAACTCCATTCAATTTTTACTTAATTAACTTACTTATATATTGTAGAATAATTGTGCAGTTCTTGGTAATTCTCCCGACTTTAAGCACAGAGAATGCACGATGAATATGATAATGTCGAGAAAAGAAAATGATTATTCAATGTTATATTAGTAAAATATTAGCAATTTAAATCTCCTAATTAATTTCAAAAATTAAACATTGTGTTGATAAGAATTAAAGCGTTAAACTTTAAGTTCGATATATAGAAATGTTTTGTGCTAAAATATAAAATTTAGCACGTCATAATCAATTTTAAGGCATAAAACAGTGCTTAAATCATCAGCGTCATTCTATGCTTAAAGTCCAGATCGAATATCATTTAATTCTTATTATATTACTACGATATATTATATCGAACGAGAAAAAAAACATTCAGAAAGATGTATAGGCAAAAGTACATTTTTACATGATAAACGTTCGTGACGACGATAACAAATTCATCGAGAAACGGTGATTCTTTTCGTTCAAATATTTTAGGTCCTTGCAATCGAGAACGATAACGAATATTTTGACTGTAAGTACATAAAAGATCCTGACGTTTTTTTTGTAGATTAGAAAAGTATAATTGGCGTTAAACACGCTGTGATATAATAAAAGAGCGAACCTTTCTTTACATTTTCTCTATGTTACTTTGTAGGCACTTTCTACGAGTAACGGGAGACTCTCGAAATGCGACGTTTCCTCAACATTAAAATTAGTTTTACACCGTCTCCATGTGACGCAACGTAACTATCCGTCTTATATTTAAGAAACTAAAGGATAATTAGGCAAACGTTTGGAAAACGTGCAATTTATTCTCGCAATCGAGAATAATACTTTATTTCTTGCTTTATGCTTAATTACTGTATGCAGTTCTCTTATCATTATTGTATATATTTGTATATATATTTATATGTATCCTACTCTTTTATTATTTCTTTCTAGTTGTTCGTTCATTATGAATTTATTGCTTTAAATATAATTGCGAACCGATGTAAGATAGTCATATAATAATATACAGTGTTAAATTTATATTGCTATAGCTAGTGATTGGAAAGAGATAATTGATATATTAAAGACACTATAGATCTGTCGAGCTGTCGAAACATGACATTCATATATCCATTATGTATCAAATAAGCTTTCTGCACATACGACATTCTCTCACAATCAAAAATATCTATAATCTATATAGATAAATTTTCACAAGTCGTACATTAAATAATTTGTAAAACATAGCTGTCGCATCTATTAGGGAAGTACAGCTAACAATTACGAATGTTTTAACGACTGTAGCTCGATACTAATTCTCCGTCTACAACCTGAGTCTTTTTTGGCATAAGCAAAATTTCATTCTCAAATTTTATCTTCATTTTGCTCAAAATTTTAATTTTTATTAATTAAAGAAATTTTTATTAATTAAATTTTAATATTTAAGTTAAAAACTATTTGGTAATTTGAATGCCTTGAATTTTTTTTGAAAGTCAAGAACAGTAAAAAAAGTTTAGATTATATAAAAAAGACCCAGTTTGCAAATGCAGGATTATGGTATCCACGCTTAATTTGCAGAACTTATTGCCCCCATCGATAATACTGTATCGATAAACAAACTATTTCAATATCCGACGTTATTTTGGAGTGAGCTGTCTAATTATAGATTATAATTTATTGTTGTAGAGCAATTATATATAATATTATTTTGACATTTTGTCGGATGGACGAATCAATATTTTTTTTTTCAATTCAATATACTTTTTAAAGCATTTCTTAAGATGGCAAATTAGAACGTCTGTATTGAAATGCAATAACTCTTGCTTTTTTATAAATACTCTAAATATATCAATGTATAATACGATTCTTTTCTCATTGACGAGAAACGTAAAGTTGATGCCTCCTTTAATTTAGCTACTTGTTCATGGTTTTTAAGGCACCTGTATATATGTATGGTACGCAATACAATGTAAGTATAGAAATAATTTATTACAACTAAGAAAATTATTCGCTATTATTGTAACTTAAAAATCATGAACCCACTTGTGTTGATTCCTATATATATAAATTCGAATTATCAGCTTAAGGTTTCAGACACACAATATTATAACAGAAGCATAACTGAGATATTATTCCTAGCTGAAACAGCATTACTAAAATATAATTAAAATGCATTTGTAGAAGTAAATTATATATAATCATATGTACTTGAGATTATTTGTTCCTCAAAAAATTCAAAAAGGAATAAATACGTGTAGCAAAAGCAGTTAACATAATTACATCGCAGTTGGGCAATCATTCATAAATACATTACTGCTGCTTCTAGAAACTCGCGAGAATTCTTATACCTACATGCGTACAATACGATAATAGCCGTTAGATTCATATATACTAGTGAAATTGGCTTTTGGTAGGATGAATAGAATATATAGTACCGCTTAGTGATTTTTATATATAAACGATAAAAATACCTTTTGGATATATTGACTAGTTTCTGTCACTTCCTCTTCCTCGTTCTTTTCTTGCATTTTCCAGCAACTTTTCAGCGCACGATCTAATCCGTACAACGATAACAGAACACAAAAGTGATCCACTTGGTGATTCATCGGCAATAATGTTATTAAATTTATATTACATCTCATTACGGAGTGGTCGACGTTAAAAACGTAGGGTCTACCGCGGCTACCTTCGCGGTAAGAAACGCATGCATACAGAACAACAAGTTTTGCAACTGGGAACACTCCAATTCCTGTTGAAATGTACGCAAAACGTAAATGCACATTTCTCTGCGTATAAGGAAAGCAAATTGAAAAATTGAATGCAACACTGCTTTAATCTTTAAAAGACGAAGTCCTTCTATTTTTAAAATCTTATACCTCTTCTTTAAGTAAGATTTATTATTCATTATTTCATTGTACTTCTTGCCTAAAAATATGACATTGTTTCAGCGCATAGTGATTTTTCTATTAATCTATTTTCTATTAATCTATTTTTTCTATTAATCTATTTTTGCCCTCCTCCCCCTCCTTTAAATTTAAAAAAGCAATCTCTCAATCGAGAAATTATATTTAATCTTCTTTTAAAGGAATTGGTCTACAGTGTTGCAATAAATCTTTCAGTTTCACCAAAAATTTGTATTTACCTTCGTTTCGATAGTGATGCTATCCGGCTCTTGGAAGTGCAATTTAAGTCTACTTTTACCATCGTCACTGGATCCTCTCAATTGAGAAAACTTGTAACGCCACACGATCTCGCCGATCCCTTCATACGACAACGTAAATCCTTGAGTCCATTCTAACGTTAGACCAGCACTTCTGCTGTTAAAAGTTACCGGGAATGTTTTACTCTATAACAAGAAAAGAAAGACGTGAGAGGAGAATGATAAATGATAAAAATAATTTGGAGAAATTATCATGAGTGTCATGACGGACCTTCAAATGTGTAACAGCTGAACATATGGCGGTGTGCCACGCCGCCTCGACCCGCAAAAGTTCTTGTCTAGTCTCAACGCTTAAGTAACGCGGTGGTTTTCCTGGACTCTGTGCCAAGAAGCAATGCTGCCGCTCATCTACATTCTCCGATTCACGCATCACGCGGAACATCGTCTGGTACACTTTGAAAGTCAACGCGCAGCGAGACCAATCGCCTATATTACACTGGAAACAATAATAAGAACGATTTAATTCAATTCTTTATAATATCGATAAATCGACAGCTTTTTAAAAATTTAAAATTACTAAAATAAAAAGAACTGACACATACAGGAGGTGTCTCGAATAGCAATAGATCTGGTCCTTTTAGAGCCAAGAATCTCGGTCTATAACTCTGCCATGGTTGATTACTATTACTCACTGCTTCGTTCACCCAGCCCATATACTCTATGCGTTCGCCAATTCCGAAATTACGATTGTACAATTTCATCTGGAATTGAATTCAAGCTCAGCATCAATAGTTAATTATCAAAACAACTTGGAGTATTATATGCAGAAAAACATGGCAATAGTACAATCATATTGTTTGCATCACCTGCAAATGTGTCAATCCTGTAATGTTATCAGTTATATATTTTAACCATTGGCTAAGAATAGCACTGTCGTCGCAATGTATCACTCCTGTACGTGCTCCGTTAAGTCCTCTCACTTCGAACGCGTTTCTCCTTAGTTTGTCAGTGCCAAATATGTATCTCGTCACATATGCCATCATTAATGGAACTAGAAAAGTATCACATTAATTATTAAGTACTATAAACACTCTACAAGAGACTACAAATACTCTACTTTCATCCACATCTGAATTGTGACTATTTCAAATTCTTACAGTTAATCTCAAGTCTTATGTTCAGGATAACAGAAATCACTCTAAGAGCTTTGGAGAACTTAATAAATTAATAAAGAATTAATAAATCACATTTGAATATCATAATTCGACCATTTGAATAATTCAACCAATGCGATTAGTCAAATTTTTCTTCATTCGAAATCTTGGAATGATTTCTAGTATCATGGACATTGATTGCAACAATCTTTTTTAATATTTAAAATATACTATACATATAAAATAAAATTCAAAGTTTCACATGTATGATATAATTCACATATATTAAATGTAGGACATAAAGATATGAAAAGGAGGATTTGATTTTAAAGATTTTAAATATCTGATACACATATAGCTACCTGTAATTATGTCCACCCATCTTTTATACTGCATCGAACTGGAAGATGCATTGGAACTTTGACGGCTATGGCTGCATCTAGGACTACCCCCTTGTCTGTTAGGCGATATCCATCCGTCTTCCGCTGTACCATTGGCAACATTATCCAGCTTTTCTTCCTTCTCTATTGATAAGATTAAAATATCAAAAAAAGCATGAATCTATTGTCTTCTATTGTCTTCTATTGTCATATGTTATTTTTTTATGACAATATATAATATATAATGCAGTACCGTTCTTTTGTAGAAATGGTTTGGCCGCTCGATAATGCTTGACCGTTAGAACTACTATATCACCAGCATTCCTCAAAATATTGACAGCGTCGTCATGATTGCACGCCGTGATATACTCGCCATTCACTAAAGAATCATAAAACACGAATTACATAATCTAATAAATATTCTTCTATTGTTTATAACACTGTTTATAACATTATAAACAAAGAATCTAGTAGATCCCAATCGCTGCAAATATTATTATGTGAAAATCGAAGTCAACTTTCGTTTCAATAAGTATGGGCATCGGCAGAAGTTGAAATCGATATTCATTAACTGTACATGGTCCGTTCAACTATTGTCAACTGTCGCGTAACTGTAATCGATACAAATAATAAGGAACAAGTATTAATAGCGAATATTACAATATTTTATAAATAGAAACAATTTAAATATTAAGTACGGAAAGCAAAACAAAATACACTACAACGACGATGCAAAATCTTAAAGTACGCTTATATTACAAAATATTTTATCATTATTTGAATGAAAAAAATGATCCTTTAGGAAATAAAATAGGCAATACAAATAATAATTTAAAATACGTCAAATATCTAGCTCAATTTTGCTAAGCAAAACTTGTTAAACAAAAAGTAATTAGAAAGGATAAAAACACGAGCAACGTTTATTGGATCTTTAAAAATAAACTAATTTATTAAAATATACATTAAAAATTAAACTAGTTTTTTATTTATAAATTAATCGGAAACATTTCAACTGAACTAAATCTTTTTCAATCCATACACGAAAAATAATTAAAAGTTGAAAAGAAAGATAACAGTATATGGACAAATAATAATATATAAAATAATATTTAAAACGAATATTTAAAATGATCTCGCACTCGTGATCAATTTGATAACAACCTGTATATTGACATGAAAATTATTTGTCGTTAATACCTTTAATAATTGCGTCTCCAACAAAAAGCTGGCCACACTGATCGGCTGCCTGACCCTTATAAATTCTCGATATGAGTACAGGAAGCTTATGTTCCGCTCCACCCTTTATACTCAGCCCCAAACCACCGACCTTTTGCCTGGTGATTTGCACCATGCGCTCCTTAGCGTCCAGAGGTGGCTTATTGTGATTCGCTGCCTGCTAAAATGTATTCTCGTCTTTGACACGTTTTATATCGCCCGTTTTTTATCGTAATCGATAAAGCACCGATGGGAGACGATTGAACATCATTCATTCGGGAAATAGATGATAACACGGTTATCGAAAGGCACTCTACCTCGAGATCCTCTCGTTGAAGCTTCAATACCTCCATAGACAAGTGCAAACGCATCGGCACGGGTTTGCTCTTTCCATCGCTGACCGTCACCATCCCCGTCCGCACCTATCGATAATAAAATCAAATTGACAAAAGCTATCTGTCGTAAAATTGCTTCCACTTTATTCGTTGGAAATGTTTGAAGAAAAAATATATAAGCTTATATCTAAAAGAACTTTGAAGACATCGTTTCCTTATTTTAAAAGTGAAATACAACTCAAAGAACTCTCAAAGAATTTTCAAGTTAATATGAATAAATATTATAAATAAACATTATCTTATCAGTCATCACAAAAATTATCAGTGAATTAACTTCATTAAAAATTGTCAAAATCGTCACAATTAAAACAAAATTTTTTAATTATAATAACTCAAAAAGAATAATTAATTATTTTTTAAGGATTGAAACGAAAATGATAAAAATAATATTAATTCTTGTTAATTGCTAATCTTTCGGTTAAGTTAAAAATTAGCTTAAGATACTTAATTTTTTGTTATTTTTATTATTTTTGAAGGTAATTTTGTAATATGAACTGACTTTATATATACAACGGAAATGTCCAAATTATGTCACAGGGACCTAAAAATGTCGCGACCTCTGTAAGTTATCCATATAATATTTCTGCTGCGTAAATATATATAATTGTGACCAATTTCATTAATTGACTATTCATCTTTCAACAAACTTGTCAAGACAATTTCTTAGAGGTACCCAATATTGTGACAATTTTTACATCTAAAAATAATATGATACAATCTTCCATATATTAACTCAACAAAGCAGTTTGCATTTGCAACAGGAAATTGAAGTAGGAAAAGTAAGACCTAGGGGATTACAAAGAGAAGGAATAAAAGTTATCTCAAAGAATTCTCAGAAATGATGCACTCGATGGAAGTATAGCTCGAAGATTAAAGGGAGAAACGATGTTGTTACATTGTGTTACAATGATAACGATAACTAATGAGCTTCGGCAATATTGATTGATTAAACCATGCAATGTCATTGTACAACCGAGGATGCATTTATGCATGAGAAAATATCTCGATAAATTCTTAATGGAATATCTGTATTCATTGGGCAACGATCGGCCTTAATTAGTTCAAACAG
Source organism: Atta colombica (assembly GCF_001594045.1). Classification (NCBI taxonomy): domain Eukaryota; kingdom Metazoa; phylum Arthropoda; class Insecta; order Hymenoptera; family Formicidae; genus Atta; species Atta colombica. The sequence continues at coordinate 4,287,341 of NW_017259206.1, read as the reverse complement.
CATTATCGTTATTACGTTATTTCCCATTTGCCGCCTGGTGAACTGATACAATTCATCCCCACGCTACAGTTACTGCACTAACCCGCAAGACCGCAATAGATCGGTTTAAATTAATTCATATTTGTCAATTTGCCATGCGGCTCGACAGTAACCGCGTTTCATCCTCGTGATTTGCAAATATCCACGAGGACAGTTTCCTCCGCGTAACGGACGACTCGCTATGTCTTTGTTCAATTAATCGATTTTTCCTTTTCTCAATACGCGAACGAAGGCTCTCTAAATTATTCGCCTGTAAATCCAATTCCAGTCATACTCTTTTCCCCGATGACAGCTATAAGTGATCTAAGGAAGAACAGCTAAATGATTAAGGAAGCTAGCATTCGTAAGCATATCGCAACTTTGACAGAATTTCAGCGAGCTATCCATAATCGATGAATTCTTTGATCAATCTGGAAAGCGAATTGTCCCTACGAAAAATATCGATAAAGAGATAGTCTCGTCGCGAACATTGCCAATTTTTGTTTTTCTTTTACAAGACCAGGCAGAATAATTATTATGCATTAATCGACGTTGCATTTTTAGATAAAAATTGGAATGCAAAGAAAACGGGATACAAAATATACGTCGGGCAAATTCATTTCACGGGATAATATGCCATGCATATGAAAAACTGATTTTAAAGATAGAAGAAATATTCGCAAAAAGGGTAAACTAAATCTATATACGCGTTACAGCGAATGAGATCGATTTCGCTCGTGTCAAAGAAAATTGCACTAAATTGGGTCCTCGAATTCCGAAGAGACGCTAAACTTGTCGATTGGGCATGGTATGTATATTAAGTGACAATCGGAAACGATGACCGATAAACGAGAGAGATTTTCAGCCCGTTAAATCGGCAAAACGGGACAAGGCGGATCTATTTTAATGCAATTATATATGCTATATTTTTAGTAAACGAGTTCGCAACGTTATTCATCATTTATCATCGTTAACAATTTGTCCGTTCCAATTAATCCGACGCTAATTAATTATTATCGAAACGCTGAAGCATCGAGGATGTATAGAATTATGAAAAACAAATCGGTAACATTTGTACAAATAGAAATAAATTTTCATGAAATCCGTAAAATATATTTTAACGTAAGCTTTAATATAAACTCTATATATATTCATAACGACTATATTTATGACCTTATATTTTTAAGGCACTCGCAAATGTTATTCTATATTTTATACGAAAGAATAGTTTTACTGAAGTATCTAAAAATTTTGATAAATGTAGATTTAAAAATAATTTTATTGGATTATCAAAATAACTATATAGAACGTTCAAATTGATTGCTACAGTAAGAGTAACCAATAAAATATTTGGTATTTGTGGCTATAATTACATGTTATAATTTAATTAGTGTTAGTATTAACTATATGCAAATTTTGTTAACAAATATATAATTGGAAACAAAAAAATAACTATAATTATAAACAAAACAACTAATTATAGTTGTTATTATCAAAATGGTTGTAATTTAATTTAACCATATTTTATTAGGTAAGTGCAAAAATTCCGATTGCCCGATTTATTATGTCCAAACAGTAATTTTGTTAAAAATTTAAATTTAACGAAATTTAAATTTAAAAAAGGATTTTAAAGCTTAAATCTCTACTTTCGAAGAGTTACTATATTTTTTAATTTATGTGAGTTTTATAATTTTTACAGAAAACTATTTTTATAGAAAATTATGAGTTAAACAAAACGAGAAATTTTTTTCTTCATTTTGTAGGCCTGTCACAGATCCAAAAAAAATTTGCAAAAATTTTTGAATTTCTAATGTAAAAGCTTAAAATCTTTTCTCTATAAAATCAAATTTTTAAAAAATTTCCTACGATTTTTTATTACTGAGTTGTTGCGAATAAAATAAAAAGAATATTTTGACTTTAATTGCTCATAATTTCAAAAACCATCACAATTAAAAAAAACAGTTTCTTAAATTCTTTCATCAGATAGAATAAGGCTTAGATTTTATTTTATTTTTAACAAAAATAACAGCTGTTTGAATTTTGAATAATAAATCGGGCATTCACCTAATGATTGTCCCCCAGAAAATTACTATAAATTATAGTAAATGTAACCATATCCAGTATTTGGTTATTAATTACACATATATATATTTGTTGATAGAATTATACATAAAAAATTATTATATTATATATATTATTATAACTATTATTATTAATATTATAATAGCAATAATCATAGTTGTAATGACAGATATAATTTTTACAGTTACAAAAAAAATTTTTTCTCGTAATATAGATGTCAAAATTTTTTGCAGCTCATCATGTTTGAGTTTTCTATATTTAATTATTTTGATAATTTAACAAAATTATTTTCTAATCTGTATCTAGCTAAATTTTTAGATACTTCAGCAAAATCTTCTTTCATTTTAAACTCACGTTTTAATAATGGCTGAATATCATCGTCAATTCTTTTGTAATCTTATTACAATGTTTTCTCGTCGTGAGTTATATGCTGCGTAATTGCGCGCGTTAATTTTGCATTTTATTTGCGCAAAATTAATGGCGAAGCAAAAGTTCGACTCCAATCTCGACAGAAGTTACACGTTTTCCGTTGCGTACATTTTCCTTTAAATTTACATCGCGCTATTATCGGGTTTTACATTCCTCTCGTTATGATAGGCTTTTCTGTAATGACCAAAAATACGCAGCGCAAAAATGATCGACGTTTGTGCCATTAGTACTCTTCTCTTTTTCACAAGACAAAATGAACATGAAACATTTAATCGTTATAGAATGTACAGAATATAGGACTTTGCTGCAACTTTGTCAAATTATTCTCACTTTTATATAAAATCATTTATGGATGACAAAATCGCAATATTTCCAAGAAGATAAAAACGAAATTCCGCGTTACCTTATATCTTTAGATGTATCAATTTATAATTCAGAAGAACGATACGACATTACTCCGTTATTAACGTAAAAGTGATTAAGCGTTGCTCGTACTGCGGCGGCAAGAGGAGATATCGATCTTTTCCACGGAGTTGTGTTGGACGGTAGACACCGAACTGCCAATTTGCGGTATGCGGGAGCGTTTATCAAAGCGAACGATAAGGCTCGCTTCTGCGAAGACATCAATTAAACGCTGTATTCGGGGTTTTCCAGGCCATAAACCCCGGCGTGTAGAATCCAGCAGTATTAAAGCGTCCGGAGAGCCAATTTCGACGCATAGGGGCCAATTCCCGTATGAGTGTTCGTTAAAGTTAGTAAAGATTTAAGCCGATTTATCCCAATTTTCTCTCCAGCTTTACATTCATATACATTTAAAGTCTATTCTTTGTGGATTAACTAATATACACTCGTTATACTTAAAATAAAATAAATATATATTTGGAGTTTGCAGCCGCATAAAAGAAAGAATTTTAATACAATCCAATGAATGCAGTTAAAAACTTTGTATTCGTGTTAAAATCGACTTATTAAAATGTTTGTGTTAAATTTTAATATCCGAGTATTAATTTAACATAATGTGATTTTATGTATATTTTACTGAAATATTTTGTATTATATTAATTTTCAATATTTCTAAATGTTAAAATAACAGAATTTATAAGTAAACAATTAATATAAAAATAATTAATTTTAAAACGTAAATTCTAAAATGAATTAATAAAATGGTTTTAACATATTATAAATGTTAATTTTAACTGAAGAAGTATACTTCCACAATTTGCTTGCAAACTGTGTCAGTATTAAATTTTTTTTATTAATTTTTTACACAGAATATCTATATTATTTTCTAGCATACTACCTACATAATTTGATAGACTATT
>NW_017259206.1:4274122-4283390 GCF_001594045.1 Atta colombica | reverse complement strand
ATAAATAAAATGTGTTATTTTAACATATATTATATATATTTAATATATATTATAAATTATTAATTTTAACTGAAGAAGTACGCTTCCACAATTTGCTTGCAAATTGTGTCAGTATTAAATTTTGTGTGTTAATTTTTTACATAATATTTATGTTATTTATCATCTTGTGTTAAATTAATACAAAAATTTAAGTGGACCGTTTGGGACACGTGAAATGTGTTAAATTTAACATAAATTATCCAACTACAAAAACAAAGAATTCTTAGAAATGAGGATGTAGAAACCTAAACTTATCTTTAACCGACGTTTACGAGAATGGGCCACGGATCGATTCTACCAATATTGGTCGGCGTCGATTCTACAGTCTATCGCTACATCTATATCGTATAGATACTACAATTTAGAAGGAAATTGATGAAGCCACGATTGATTCCGCATAAGAGACCGTAGAGAAGGGAAACGCGGCGAGACCTCCCTCATTATTTTCCATCCGCAAGCCATCCGTCCTTCACGAGAGATTAACAACGTTAATATCGTGCGATCGGAAAACATTTCGTGCACCTGTAGCGTCAGGAATTTCATTGGGATGACATCCGAACGTGCGCGCGATGGGAGCGATTAGCGAGATGCGTCAACTGACGACAACTGACGAGATAATACTGGTCCATAAAATTTTCACAAGTTCGAAGTACAACACTCTGAGTTGTGTTCGCGTTTTCTTATCTGATTAATGTCTAAAAATACGATAAAATTTTTAAATTCCATTCATTTATTTGCATTTCGAATTACAAGAGAATGTTCCGTTTTTTACGCGCATATAAAATGAAATATAACAGTTAATGAAGAAAAATTCGTTTTTAAAAGAATCTGTTACATGTCATCACATGTCTTCATTTTGGAAGATGAGCAAATTGAACTGACTCGCCTTCTCATATCGTTCAAATTATCTCTACACACGAACGATTGACGGGATTAAAAATGTTCACCTAATTATGGAAAATTCCAATGATATTACTTCATCAGTACATACGTACTGTGTGTATCTACGCCTGGAGAACGACGGTAATGAGACCGTCGCAAAGTTACGTGCAACGCGATCCGGCTAAATTGCACCACGGTCGCATACACAGCTCTTTTGACCTTTCATCCGCTTTTATCGTATGCAAAAACACCCAGGCCCTCATTCGCGTACATAGCATGTAGCGGCAAATGCCATCGTGACTGCGATGTACATTAACGTTGAATGAAAACGTGGATAAACGAAACCGAAAACGCTAGGCAGAAACGAGCGAGATAAAATGAAATTAACACTTCTGTAAATAGTACTATATTATGTTTTAAATTTTCTCAAATTTAAAATGTGAAAATAGGAAAAATTAACGTCATTATTAATATAATATCATATTTAGGGATGCACCGGATCGTAAAATTACCGGATACCGAATACCCAGACAGAATGTAATATCGGATATCCGATATTCGATATCCGAGAAGGGAATTTCTTCGAGACGGATATCCGACCGGATTTCGAGAGTGTCTTCTAAAAAAAAAGGTCTATAGAAATAAAGATTGTAATTTTGCAATAATGAATACATTTATTTTTAAAATATTTATATAAGAAAAAATCAACAATTTAATGATATCAAATTTCAATTAGATATATTCCCGGATATTAATGATATCCGGTTATCCGATCGGATAATAAAACAATACTGAATAATACCGAATACTTTCTTGATATCCAATTCCTAATCATATTATAAAGAAATCGATATTAATTCTCCGACGTTGAGGTCATAATCTGTGTAACACAGTTGTTGCAAAGGATAGTTTTATTAAAATAAAAATTTAACTGGATACACAGATACATCTGAAAATAATTTTGTTGAACCATCAAACTAATTATGTAGGACGCTGGTTGCTAGAATGACGAAACTTTTTCTGCATTATTCACGCTTGAGTTTCCTAGGTTTATTTTAATGGTTCAACAAAATTATTTTCTGCAGACGTGTGTGTAACTAAATTTTTAGATACTTCAGTAAAACGTTCTCTCCGTGTGATGCTGAGTCTGTAAGACTCATTTATAAAATAATTTCTAAAATAATAAAAGGCTCTAATCAATTTCAAGAAATCAAAACACCTCGTATAAAAAAAGAAGAAAAATCAATAACGGATTCGTACCCACTGTGCGCACTGGCGTATTAAAAGCCGTACACTGATTTAATCTGAATGTATTGTAGAAGTGAAATGCAAATATATTTCGGTTTATAAAATACAAATTTTATCTAACGGCACAATAAAGTGATTGAGGATTTCGCGGTTTAATTCATTTCTATATTTAGATATATCAAACTCACATCAAATTGTGTATGATGGCTTTAATGTGTACCCAATACGCACTGAAGTGCATCCAATCGAATTTGTTATAAATACATTTTAATAAGAATTTAATAAGAATAAAATTGGTAGATGTAACATAAAAATTATATTGTTTCACATTTTGATAAAGAGACTTATAATCGAGTGAGTTCAATAGACTCATCTTCAACTCTGGAAAGTTAAAGAAACAATAGCATTGAATTTAATATCGAGTCTTAATTCGAAGGGAACGAAAGATGAAGATAGAAATTAAACGAACCCCATTCGATTTCAACCGGATAGAAGTATTATCGATCGAAAAAGGATCTTGAATCGATCCTTCGGGAGTACAGTTGTCAAGTTAATTCTGAGTCGAAGCTTCGATTCATTTTGCCCCCGAGACACGAAGTGTTCGATACGTTGAATACACGAGGGACCATCCAGGAATATCCGGCCGCACATCTGCGCCACATAGCGAGCGGCACTTCCTCGAGACGCTTCCCCGATCGGGGATTAATGCACGCGTGTTGCATCCGAAGCATGCGGCCAAGTGCAAATACGAGTGCGGATACATTATTGATCATCGAAGATCAGCGGACAACGAGAAGGAGAGAGAGAGAGAGAGAGAGAGAGAGAGAGAGAGAGGGAGGGAGTGTGAGAAAGGGAGAAAGATGAAGAATTGGAGAACGACGTCGCGACTTAATCCTGGCTTTTCTAATCCTCCAAGTATAAATCCATACCTTCAGCTTCTGATCAATCTTCTCCTCGATCGGAGTGCTCATCTTCGTCGCGTTGATTCTCATTATTCTCGCGCGCGATCAGTGAGGTGATTGCACCCTATCCTTGAGGATTCCTTCCGTTGCTCCAGTTGGCCTCGACGATGAGGCTCGCGGTAGTCACTGCTGACATCAGCAGGCACTACACAATAGTTATCACGACTTCCTAGCGGCGAGTCATTCCTCGCGACGGCGACGACGACGAGCCTTCATGGTACGCTGGCTTCCTACACAAGAAATAAATCGTACGGAATTAGATAGTTTCCGTGCTGAAGAGGTCACAGAGTTCAGAGGAATTGATACCGGTGTTCCGATCTTCGTTTCCTCTGTCGTGCTGACTTCTCTGAGATTAGAGTGGTCTTCTCGAGAGTTTGGACGAACTACGTCGCCTGAGTAATAATAATGTAACTTTTTCTCTAAAGCGGAAATGTGAAAAGTGAAAATTGTTATCGAAGGCCACACAGCAGATGATAGGTCTGTTTTTTTTTCATATCTCAGGACTGAACTTCTTGCATGATTTATCCTTCTTCCTTTTCTTTTCACAGAACAGTGCAAGTTCAGTCTTGCGGTATAAAAAAAACAGGCCTTATATCTGAAGACATTCTAGAAGCGTCCTTAACGTAGAGACATCTTCTAAATGTCTTCAGGACATCCTTCGAAGGTTTGTATGAGGAGGGGGGGGGGAAGAATAATGAAGAAACTTTTGACTTTTCACGTTTCTGCTTCAAGATAAAAGTTACATGATTGCTTTTCTGTTCGCGCACAGGAACCGCATCTTCCGTAGCCTACGGCGTCGTGTTCTGTGAACCGATCTGGGAATTCGAAATCTCTGAAGGAATCTCGTTTCTTAAGCCTTTCGTTCACGATGCTAGAAATCGTTACGAGGTCTCGGATGGAAAAAGAATTAACAAATTATATTTGAACGGTTCAATCAATTGATCAATTCTGTCTCCGTCCGAGATCTCGGAGCGATTTCTACTCATACAGCACAGACTTTTACGAGACGTCCCAAAGACGTTCAGAGAATGTTCCTAAAATGTTTCGGATGAAGTGTGATATATGAGAGTAGCATCGTGGACACAACCTAAGCAGAACAAATCATGATGACGTCAAAATGATGATTAAAATGAATCGTAAATGATCGAAATAAGCGCAACTTTTAATAGTCATTTTGGAACCATCGATGTCATGTTGACGTCTTTAATGTCAAAATGACGACAAATAACATCAGCTTGTTTGCTTAAAACTTATGCTCAAGCAGAAACTTATTCTCAAGTCAAAATGGCCCCAAAATCATTACTAACGATTATTTTTTTATGTCATATTGCTATCTAAAAGATCATTTGTTTATGTTATATTGATGTCAAAATGATATTAAGACATAAAATGAGGAATAATGTCAACCTGTTTGCTAGGAAGCTACGCTTTTCACTACGGAAAGTTATATGATCGCTGCTCTATTCGCGGCAAGATTTGCATCTTTCGTGGACGCTTTTCGTATTTCTCTAACTTCTTCTTCCTCAATTGGCAACTTGCCGAGCTCATGAAAGCGAAACGGCCAGTATAATAGACGAAATATACCTTCGCAAGATAGCCGCAGAGAAATAAAAACCAAGTCAACGTCCGAGTATACAAAACACTCTTAGCAGAGTTCATCGGAAATTTTCAAAAAATAATTCACGCTCCTCTACCGCTCCTGCCTCGAGAAGACCCGCTCCGGAGTGCCGGTACTCCATCAGAATCGTTTCTAGCGTATCCTACTGAATTCACCGGAATCGGAAACGCCGGTTTCGATCCCTCGACCTGCCTCGATCGAGACAAGCGACTTATCGTCCCGACGACGACGACGTCGAAGTCGACGCGAGCGGAGTCAACTGGTCCCTGTTACCACGAGACAAAGTGAGAGATCGTCGGCTCTGCCCGTCGAACGTTCGCAATCCTACCTAAGCGACGCGGTCGGCTGGGCCTTGACGACGCGAGCGTGCGACCTGGAATCCCTGGAGAAGACGCGACGGGATGCCTCCGGGGAGCTCAGCGGACATCAGCGGACACGGAGCCAGATAGGCAATTGCGGATGCGAGTGTCGACCAGTACCGACCGGCGCACACACTTATCGCGCGGACTGGCTGGCTGGCTGGCTGGCCGAAAGTCCGCGACGCGCATCGATTTACGCGAGGCACCGCGCAGCGTAAGCGGCGCTCGCTCAGGCGCGGATCACGCGAGGGATCACGGCAACAATTCTCCCCCACCCCCTCCTCCCTATCCCCCGTCGCCCTCGAGGCATCCCTTGGGGTCCAAACCGCGTGCGCAGAAGGATATTTCGAGACAATTAAATTTCGCGAGATAACTTGGTTTTTAATTACGAACACGTTCTATTATGTATGGTCCTCTGTGCAATGCTTCAATTTGTATACCTTGGAATGCGTAACTTCTATCTAAATAAGAGCCCCCGTTTTTTTTAATAGATAGAAATTAAATTCATGCACAAGCGATTTTGATTGAATTCCGGCTAACTTAATCGACGATTCATTTATTAAGCCATTAAAGCCCTGTATTATATTTCGTTAAAATTAATAAAATTATTATAACGTTCGTTTAATACATGAAATAATGGATTAACCAGATGATGAATTATACAGTCAGAAATTTTGCCTCAGGCGATTCTATCGGTTGAATCAATCGTCGATTGAGATAATCGGTTCAATCATCCTGAAATGAAAAAGAGTTGGAAATTATTCATAATCTGATCTTTAATTTAAGATCTTAAGTCTAGTTTTAGATTAAAAATCTATAATCTAGTTCAATCGAATAAAGTATCTGTTTCAAAATTATAGTAATCTTTAAACAATCTTGAATATGAGATTGGACTGTGAATACTGCCCTAATTTCGAGTGTTCTGAAGGGACCAGAGGTCTGTTTTCTGTAGCTAGTACACTTTTGAAACTTAAAGTGAGATAGATATTTGATGAAAGTGAGAAAGGTCCAAGCAAAATAAATCACGATAACGTCAAAATGGCAATAAAATTAATTATTCAAAAATGATTTAATGATCATTTCGATTTGTTCTGCTTGGAAATAGTTCTATTGCAGTCCAATGCGTGAATAAAAATCGGACCTCGGGCCTTTAACAAGCTGGCCCTGATCGAAGCCCCAGCAGTGTATTACGGCGGGAATTTTAAAGACACTTATCGGCGATCATCCACAAGTTCAGAGAGAGTTCAGTGTAGAGAAAAAAATTAACAAAAAAATTAACAAAAAAAAACGAAAGTTTTTATTTGTGTAATCTACTCAACATGTCTACCATTGTTCTCAACAAAAGTTAAACATTTTATCCAATTAAGAAATTTTCCCAAAATGTTTGTCTAATCTCTAATGCCCTGAATTGTACTGCATCGCTCTGTATAAAATACAACACTATAACCCTGTTTAGAATACAATAAATACAACATTGTAACTGATACCAAAATTATATTGTCTTTAGCATTAATTTGATATTTGCACATATTTTATATACAATATTAACATCCAATAGATAAATGTTCCTATCTATTTCTACTTCACATAAATTCATTTATTAAATGATACTAATTAATTAATAACTTATTGTTTTGCTTATTATATATTTCGATTGAATTATACCTACGTCTCAAATGCCTCCACACATTTCAAAATAAAAGTATTGTCACTATACAATATAAAAATAACAATGTATAAAAAAATAACAATGTATTTAAATAATAAACTATATGTACACATATATTTCAATAAAATATATACATACATAATATGCATAATGAATTATGTGTACATATAATTTCTTTTTGCTTTTCATCTTTACATTATTATGTGTAAAAAAAAAGTCTTCGATATATTTTTACATAATGTAATATCACATATAAATAGTTTATAATAATATCAAATATTTTTGTCCTATCTTTTTTAATTACTTCGAATTATTTTATGACAAAATATTATAACACATGTACATATTATAAATTGTGACACTTAATCGCAAAACACGCTTTTAGATATTCTGAATTTAAAAAAAATTTTCAAAGAGTATTTCAACATAATTTAATTATATATAATTTATATATATAATTTATGGAATAAATATAGAGATAATTAAAATATATAATTAATTATAATAGCAGCATAATTAAAAACAAATTATACATCTAAATTTATTAATTTAATACTTTTCTCTGCCTCATAAATTATACATGTTTAAAAAATTAATTCATATGCATAAACTTTAAATTCAAGGCAGGATAGCAAATTATCAAAGACCTTCATAAAATATTAATTACATTTATCTATACAATCTTCATAAACAATGAAGAAACTTAACATTGTATTGTTTCAAATTTATCTTTGATCATCATTTATCCTTGATTATCTTGATCATAAAAAAAAAGAACAAATTAGCAGATGTATCTCTCAAATATTCATTAAAACATTACACAAAGTTTCTATACATTCATAAGTAGATCCTTTTTTATTATCACCCAAAATAGCAGGGCGTTAAATGTATTCTATAAATAAATTTAAAAATACATTTTTCTTTTACTAAATGATCTAGAAAATAATCTTCTTTAAGAAATCGTGCGACGCATTAATCACTCCCCAACTAATAAAGGACCTCATGTAGTTCAAGTGCACGCCTTTGTAGAAAGAAATTAAACTTCGATTCCTGGAGATGTAAATCTCGCGAGTCACAGCCAGAAATCTCTCATAATCGCCGCCAATCTTCGACTGCATGTGTATCTTGATTACATTCATTGGATAAAACACTGTGCTGGTGAAGCCGCCGATCAGGGCGCCGCTGACAAAGTTCGTCAACAGCGACTCCTTCTCACCTAGCAGTATCTTCGACTGATCCCGCAACATGAAGAACATCAAATTGGATAAGCCGTTTCTGTATATGATAGGAACTATACCACGATAACACTCAGTCACTCCATGATTTGACAATAGATATCTGAATGCGTGGGAGGTATTCTTGAACTTTTCATGATATCGCCAATCCTGTAGCAACGTTTGTACTCTTTCAAACGGCATAAGGAGAGCTTCCACCATACCGGCTACATTCGCCGCTAATATTTTAGACAGCACATCATTTTCAGTTAGCAGACAGAGCCTCCGCTTGCATCCTTCATATACGCTAAACATCAAACTGAGGGACAAAGTCTTTTGACATAGAGGCGGCAAAATTCCACGATACAGCAAGCGTATTCCCTCTTGTGATATCTGCCCGACCGCGGCATCCACAGGTACGCCTTCTAAAATCTGAATATTATAATACAATGTTTATATTGATATTGGAAAATTACAGCAGAATTTATTAATCCCAAATAGAATATAATACGGTAATATTAAGTCTGTTTTGTAGCTGACTTCAAAGAGCTCTTAACAGTGAAGTATTTGATATTTGACAAGAAGTTCAATGCAATAATAAACGAAAAATTTAATGATAATCCATAAAACTCATAAATTTGTTTTCTAATTTGTAGCTAAACTAGTATACAGAAAGTGAGATTTTTAGAACTTAAAGTAAAATAAATATGTTTGATATTTAGTGAAAGTTAGAAAGTTTCAGTAGAAACACAGTAGACACAAGACTAGAAAACAGATTTTATAACTTTATTTATCATTTATAAGTGAATGATTTATAAATAATAAATCAGGTCACAGTTTTTATGATACTGTTATGACATTTAGATTCTATGTGGGAATCTATTTACACTATGCAAAATACCTGTCTAAATGTGATTTTATTAATTGGATAAGTGACAGAGACATTGATGACAGCAGCACCCCAACCACAAAAAAATTCTTTAACATCACTATCATTAAGTCTCAGAACTGAATGCAATGGAATCTTCTCCGATGTCACGTTACTCATATTAGACTAATTTTTAGGAACAATAGATACATCCAAGAAGAAAAATACTCAATTGTTCTAATTTTAAATGTATTTTATCTCCATCCAGTGATATTCGTGGGTGTTGCATTTTAAACCAAGTATTTTCTATCTGAAAGAATAAAAGCAAATATGAACTATTATTGATGTTTAGAACATTCGTCTTTATCTTTTAGATTTATGCCTTTAGAGGCATAAATTATATAATGTT
>NW_017259206.1:4266024-4274022 GCF_001594045.1 Atta colombica | reverse complement strand
TCCATATTTATATACATTACAAATACATATTATACATATAATTTATTATTTACATATATTACTTTTACATTAGGGCAATTTTAACGTACATAAATTTATGTCTCTATACAAATATACCAATTCTCATATTTTTGTCTGATCAATAATAAGGTATTATGTATTCGGATAATACAAAAGGACATAACAGTATAAATCTTTGATTATATTATATAATCTAACCTAATCGTATCACACGTGTTCATATATTTTTATCTTCTAATTATTTTCTTCTAATTTATGTTTCGTTTACTTTTCACCATTCAACCCATAATTATGAGATATTTAAATCGTTCGGAGGTGCCGTTTCAACCATGCCTGAGATTATTCACAGCTCCTTACATCATGATCTTATCATCACTAAATTTTTAAACTCCTATCTGATAGATTGATATCACTTCATATCACCTGATATCTATTTCATCAATCACAGCTGATCAATGTTCGTCCATAGATCTACTCGATATACTCAAGAGTGGTATACTCTATAAAGTGTAGGAACTCCATTTATTTCTTTATACTTGCTGTATATACGATCCAAAAAAATAGTGTTCCTATTATATAATATTTTTTGTACCTAATAATAATAATTAATGTATCTAATAAACAATGTAATCACATGTTTACAATAAATGTAATAATAAATGTAATAATAATTTATAATAAATATAATAATAATAATAATACAAAAAGTATATATAAGAATTAAATTTTTATAAGATGTTATATAATTAGCGTTCATAATTCCAGACCTGCTTTAATAAAGTGGATCCTATTCCTAAAGTCGTCTGTATTATCGACTAAACTATATAATTTTTGTATAACAATTACTTTTTTTTTCCCTTTTACCGATTCGAAAATCTTTTTCTAGGATTAAAATATACGCATTAATACATGTCTGTGGAGTCTACTGAGAACGCCAAGAAATTGAGATCTTTACCATTTCTTAGTCCAATATAATGCTCCAGCGTTGTCACATCTTAGGTTATTTTATAGTTCCGACTCACTCCAATGCATTCATTAAAGTAACTAGAAATTATGACAGGAGCATGTTGGAGCATGTTAGAGTACGCGACGCGAACAAACCTCTTAACAACATTTATGGTCAACGCGATGTTACAAATGGTTTGAAGCGTTTTTTAATTGGTCAGTTAGTAAAATTCTTTCTTTTAATTGGTCCATCAGACTTCTCAAAGTATTTGTAGCGAGACTTTGACTACAGCCTATGTCTATTGTTGGAAGGCACTTTTTTAATATTCAGTTATGAAACTGGCCAATCACAATCACTCTATTCTTCAGAGGAATAGCTGATTGGCTAATTTCATATGGGTGTTACTAACCTGCCGCAAAAACGAGTCATTGAATGAGTTCAAGACGGTAAAGCGGCTAGGCATGCTTACCGAGCGATTGAATATGATTGGTTGGATCTATAAGTAACAACCAATTATACTAATTATACTAACCTGCTCGGCAAGCAGACTAGCCATTTTGTCAGCTTGAACGAGTTGAACGCGTCCATTAGAAGAGCATACATCATTAATCCAATCCAATCTTTCCTTGCGCAAGGAAACTCTTTCCATTATGATTTAGTCGCTTAACAAACGGCGGAGTTAGTGTTTCTAAGTAGTTTATACGTAATAGTTTATAGCAATAATTGTTTTTATTAGCGCAAATATTCGTTCGGTGATACGTTACAATGCTTCGCATCGCTAAGATTTTTTCATCAACTACCCAAAATATCAATAAGGCCATTGAGGCATCCTTGGGATTTAACATCACGTCCAGGTGAAATGTTTGTCATTCATTTAATTCGAACAACCTGTTGCCAAACTTGTTGGAGCAAACTTCCAATTAGGAAATCTTATCATATCATATTCATCTTCTGACTGAATACATTTAAATTGCTAATAAAATTTTATTCGCATGCAACGCAATATGTTTGTTATGTTGAATAAATAAAAACTCGTTTTTTAACTTAATCGAATCACAATTTACAAAATTTGCATGATGTGCGTGATATTTAGCTTCGATCACGAATGATTGATAAAAAATTAATTTATATGTACAATCAATTTGTAATTCCATGTTGATATTTTTAGTTTTAAACATCTGACTTTACATGGACTTTGGACTGTGCTCTGTAAATATATGTTAGTCAAGCATATACTCATAGTATTGCATACATAAACGTTATTACGTTCTGTATGATATCTATAATTCTATAGATATCAACAGTTTAAGTAACAGTTATTTAAATACTTGTCCTATTCATCGGGTCCTAAGTTCACAAATTCTAAATGTCTAAAAGTGGGAGATTGAAATGTATGCTCATTCTAGCTAGTCTATTATACACTGGAAAAAGAATTTGATTGCATTAATTGGAATCCTGATTGAAAATGGACAAATTAGAACTTTCTGGTTGAATCTATTATAATTTTAATTGAAATTATCAGAATTTTGATTGATGTGATCAGAATTTTCTGGTTCGTCATTTTCAATCTGAAACTTTAATTAATTTATAATAGAATCGAATTTTGTATTTAAATTGTCTTAAGTTTAATTTTAAGATGAAGATGTAAAGAATCCGTATTAGAATCCATATTAAAATCTTACAGTCAAAGAGTAAAAAGAAGAAAATTTAGCAGAATTAGACCTTAGTCGACCCTAACTAAAAATAATATAACATCAATATTTTGTATTTAAAAATATAAATGTAATATAATACATGATGTTATATAATAGTTATGTTATATAATTATATTGTTGATGAGTAATGAAATTACAATATCGATGACCTTTAGTTAGTGTGAGAGACTGAGAACAAATACCGACTTAAGACTCCTTTGCACAGTAAAAGAAATTTTAAATTAAACAAGAAGTAAAAGAATCAATTCAATATATGTGTAACATCACAGTATAAGTATATATTATTTATAAATGGAAAATATAATTGGAAGGTGACGCGGATGAGATTATATTTATTTATAAGATGACTCGATATATAAACGATACAATGATATTCTAATAACATTATAATTACAAAATTCTTGATGTAAAAAAAAAAACGATTTTTTTTCTAAATTTTAAGGTGCTAAAGTCAAATCTGCTATCAGAAAAATTCAAATTTTAAGATTACTTTATATCATGTTAATTGTTAGCATTTTTTTTTAAATAATTTAAATGCAACAAGCGAGTAAGGTGAATATTTTCATTAGGATTTAATGATAATCAAAGATATTGGAACGAAAACATGTTAAGTAACTATTATTAGATTATAATATAATATATGATTCTAATATGTGAAATTGATTCAAAGTCATAAAAAACAAAAATTAAATTCAACTCTTTGCTCTCTAATTTCAATAAAATTTTATTGTATGTATGTATATTTGGGGGGGAGGCGAAATGTCTTATTATGTCTTAAAAATTAGATCTGATGGAAATATTTCAATAATAAATTTGCTTAAGGTTGAAAATTACTCCAAAAACAAAAAGAAACAAAAATATTTTCATATGCTCTTGCTTTACAAAATCTTGCATAAAATCTTGTAAATTAATGTAATATGTACTACGTAGTGATTAACTATATCTTGACTATTATATGTTTGTTATCAAATAATTTATTTTAATTTTAATAATATTAATACAACTAAGTAATGCTTCTAAAGTAAATCAATCATAAGGTTGTTGTTTATTCATAACAAAATAATAAAGTCTAGACGTTTTAATTATTATTAGGTCATCTTCAATAGTGTTTGAATATAACCTTGGTGAAAATTTTTCTCAGAATTTTTCATATAATTTTTCAGAATTTCTATATAATTTTTCAGATTTTCTATATAATTTCATAACTTTCTCACATTTTTTATACGAATTGGAATATTTCTTAGAAAATCTTTTCTCAGAATTTTTCATATATATTAATTATAAAATATCGTAAGATTTCCAAGATTTTTTATAAATATGATTCTTGATGAAATATTATAAAATCTAAAAAATTTTAAAATATTTTTTAAAAATAATGGATTGAGAAATTTCAGAATATTTCAGAATTCACTTGTATGAAAAATTCTGAGAGATGTAAACTTTCCGAATTTTTCTGAGTATTTCTGAAAAAAAATATTCCAATTTGTAATAAAAATTATGAGAAAAATTTTTGCCAGGAAATGTTTAAATAAATTCGTCATTAAATTTCTCTTATTGTTCTCCTGTTCATTATAAATAATTGTCTTAAGACATTCAAAAGCATTTACAATTAAAATAGTTAGACAATATAAACAATATAAAATATAATTGAAAATATAAATTGAAAATGTAATCATTTAAAATTTCGCTCGTTTATCACTCGCCTATTTTTATTTTAATTATGGACATTGATGATTACTGAACGCAGATGTTTGGCTACCCAAGCGGCAGTGAACGTTAAGGAAGACAAACCACGAGAAAATGCCGTCACGAAGGAGTCTCAATCTTTTACCATGAATCTCTTCCGTGGCCAATTGCAGTTGAATCAAGTATGCCCATTCCCTGAACCCATGACTCAGGATCAAACTGAAACATTAAAAATGCTGATTGATCCCGTGGAAAAGTTCTATGAGGTAACTACCTTAAAGAGTACAATAATCGAAATACAAGACTAACTTTTATTAAACATACTTTTTTTTCTCTTTCAGGAAGTAAATGATCCGGTTAAAAATGATCAGAACGCGTACGTGGATGAGAAAACGACAGCTGCTCTCTGGGATATGGGAGCATTTTCTTTGCAAGTTCCCACGGAATTTGGCGGATTAGGATTAACGAATACCCAGTACACGCGAATCGTTGAGATATGCGGTTATCACGATTTGGGCATTGGTATCACACTAGGTGCGCATCAGAGTATTGGATTTAAGGTAAAACTTCTCACGACTTTACTTTTTTACTCGTTTTTGATGGTTCTTCCAATAATATTGATATTCATATGATAATTATTATATCTTTTAACATTTTAATTGATTTGTTAATATTCCAATGAATCATATAAGTTTATTCTAATTTTTAAATTTCAACGATTTCGTTATGATTATGAGTGAAGATAATTAAGTATGCTGAAATGTCTCATCATATCATTATTGTTTTTGAATAAATTTAACATTTCATTTCTTTATCTTTTATGCTCGTTCATCGATCTTGATTTTATTTTACTTGCTTAATATATATGAAGTAAATCTTATTTTGTTGTTTTTCAGGGTATACTTTTGTACGGTACACCGGAACAGAAAGCTAAATACCTGCCTCAAGTAAGCAATGGCAAATTCGCCGCTTTCTGTTTGACGGAACCGACTTCCGGTTCCGATGCCAATTCAATACGTTCGCGTGCTATTAAATCCGCGGATGGATCGCACTATGTTCTCAACGGCAGCAAAATATGGATTTCGAATGGCGGCATTGCCGAAATCATGACTGTGTTCGCTCAAACACCTATCACAGATCCGAAAACGGGCGAAACGAAAGATAAAATAACTGCTTTCGTTGTGGAGAGAGGATTTGGTGGTGTCACCAATGGACCGCCTGAGAAAAAAATGGGTATCAAGTGTAGCAACACGGCTGCGCTCTTCTTCGAGGACGTTAAAATCCCAGCAGAGAATGTTCTCGGCAAGGAGGGTGAAGGTTTTAAGGTATAAAATTTCATAAAAACTTTCGTTCTCGTCTTTGAGTATCATAAACATCGTTAAGTAAATTAACAAATGTGTTTAATACAAAATCTACTTGTATCTAATACATAACGCAAATACAATATATTATATTTAATAAAAATTTCTTTTGCATGAAATTTCGCGAATTATTTACTTGAATGTTTCTACTCGAATTATATATTCATTTTATTTGATTT
Source organism: Atta colombica (assembly GCF_001594045.1). NCBI lineage: Eukaryota > Metazoa > Arthropoda > Insecta > Hymenoptera > Formicidae > Atta > Atta colombica. The sequence goes on along the minus strand of NW_017259206.1, from coordinate 4,268,114 downwards.
TAGGTCGCCATGAACATCCTAAACAATGGGAGGTTCGGTATGGCTGCTTGTCTATCTGGTACCATGCGTTATTGCATCAACAAAGCCGTGAATCATGCAACACAACGCCTGCAATTCGGTCGCACATTGGATAATTATGGCACAATACAAGAAAAATTGGGACGCATGTCTATACTACATTACGTCACTCAGTCCCTCGCGTATATGATTTCTGGTAACATGGATTGCGGAAGCCAAGACTATCATCTAGAAGCCGCTATTTCGAAAGTAATTCTGTTCGAATAATTTGCTTATGTAACATTCTGATACATTTTTATAGATAAGTATACAGACTTGATATTTTAATGGATCTGGATATAGAGATAATCCGAAACACACAACTTCTGTATAGAAAATACTCATGGAAGCCTCAAAAACATTATCGAGACAATACAAACATCTTCGATAAAAATATTAATAGAGAAAATATAATTATTAATTTATATATTAAAGTTACATTTTTTTTCCATTGTAGTGTTTCGGATCTGATTCCGCGTGGTGGGTGTGCAATGAAGCTATTCAGATCTTAGGAGGAATGGGTTTCATGTACGAAACCGGTCTAGAACGTGTAATGCGCGACTTGCGTATATTCCCAATCTTCGAAGGGACAAATGATATTTTGCGTTTGTTCGTGGCGCTTACTGGTATCCAATACGCCGGAAGCCATTTGAAGGAGCTACAGAAGGCTTTCAAGAATCCTTCCGCGAATTTAGGATTGATTGTCGAGGAAGCCACTAAACGTGCGACTAGAGCAATCGGTTTGAAATCGCCGCCTACATTCGGGAATTTGATACATCCAAAATTGGCGGAAAGCGCCGCGCTTTGCTCGAGGGTGAGAATAATAATTCGAACGTATAAGCTGGGATTCTAATACAAACGAATTTGCATTTTGAAAAATTATAATTGCAGAGCGTGGAAAATTTTGGTCAAGTTATAGAGTCTTCTCTTATCAAATATGGACGAGGCATTATAGACGAACAATTTATCCTCAATAGGATCGCGCAAGCCGCTTTTGATACATATACAATGGCGGTTGTTCTAAGCAGGGCGACTATGTCGTTGAACAAGAATCTGCCTAGTGCAGAACATGAGTTATTAATGGCACAAACTTGGTGCATGGAGGTATGGATATATTTGTGTCATTCTTTATTAAAATCTTAGTAAGATCAACAAGTACTCACTATAATCATTTATAATTTCTTAAATTAATGAATAAATACAGGTAAGTATATCTGTATCTAAATTGATCTATCATAAAAAATATATTTTTGATCAAGAATAATTAACTTATTTTCTAAGATATTGTGTTATAAATATTATTTGATCCTGCTAGCTATAATGTGAATATACAATTTATTTTCCAATTTCTAAACGTAGTTACTTAATGCGTTATTTATTGTTACAGGCATCAAACCGTGCTACAAATAATCTACAGCAAATCAGTTCCGCCAAACAATTAGATATCTTTAGTAACCTAAGTAAAATTTCGAAAAATGTATGCGACGTCGGTGGGTGCGTACAATTAAATCCAATGGGCTTTTAAGACTCGGTCTATATATTTTATGGGACATAATTTGTGAAGTCTTAAATTTATCTGAGTTTTATCACGTTAGAGATATCGAATTATTTACACTACAGGAGAAAAAGAAGAGAATTCTTATATCTAATTTATAGAAAAACATATCAAGTGGAGAAAAAAAAAAACAGAATTCTTATAATATTTCAATTTATAATTTATAGAAAAACGTATAAATAATAGTACAAATACAAAGCAACTTTATAATCAACTGTATGTTTTTTCCGCGAAAATGCGTACGAAATAAGCAATTAACAATGTAAAAATTAAACTTAGTAAGGTGTAAAGCATAAGTATTTAAAAGTATATATAGAAAATTATGTATTTTTAATATCTCTTTATATCTCTTTACACGGAACGACGATTCCAGATGTATAGTTATACAAATAATGTGATCTATTTGAAGTTATTTTTTCTTAGATGCTGTTTATTCATTTTATATATCCATCAGTTTCGTTAAAATAATAAAAATAAT
>NW_017259206.1:4259079-4265924 GCF_001594045.1 Atta colombica | reverse complement strand
ATATATTTTATATTATATATTTAAAAATATTTTAATTTAATATTATATCATAGCTGCTCTCTTTTCCCACTTAAAGAAACTCCTCAGCACGGGACACGTGAAAGAAATGTATCAAACAGGAAGCTACAATCAATTATTAATAACTGATCGCTCGTTTTGTTTCTAATCGTTATATAAATGCACAATTTAACAATATCACAATTATGCGAATATAAAGATGCATAATTTTTCCATCGTACTTTATCAGTTCATAATGACAGTGGAAGCACACTGAATGTCCATATATATATAGAATTTCATATCTTATTCTTTTTCAAGATGTACAACATCCGTACATAAGATCAATGTAATGTAGAATGAAATCGACGCGGAGAAACATGAAGCTGCGCGCATCATCCGTACAACGTTATCGTATTACTCAAGTTTGAGAATCAAATTACTTTCTCTATTTCTTTCGAAGTCTCGTTTTATTCTTACAAACTCGCTCATTTTTAATTAATCGTGAATTACGATAATTCTAGCTATGCGATGTCATAAAATTCGTAACTAATCAGAGGTGGACACTTAGTTTGTTCCTTTATAAATAAAACGAACTACTTGCGCTTCTTTTAAGGCGATAATTCTGGCGAAGTGAAAAATTCGTTGTCTATTGAAATTAAATAATGTAGAATTATTAATTCGCTTATTTAACAATGTAGGAAAGAAATGATAAGAGTTATAATGATCGCAATGTACGATTAAAATATAACTCGACTCAATAGATTCAACTTAAACGCGTGACTGATCAAGAATTAATCTACATTTCTAAAAATTCACAAAAAAAGAGAAAGTTTCGCTGCACAAACTGTAAAAAATAACGTAAATGATGGTTCGTCGCAATCCTTTTTATTCTTTCGCCTTAAAGAAGTGCACGTGAAAATTGCAAATTCACTGAGGTTCAATGAGCTTTGAGACCCATTCAAATTTTCATGATGGCAGTGCTTTGCTCGAATTCTCACGATAATATTTCGAAAGACACGTAGATGCATAGGAGTTTTGCATTACAGAGAGCTTTGATTCTCAAACTCGAAGCTGACTTGAACACATAAACGAGCGCTCGAATAAATCAGCAAATTTTACTTCGAATGTGATTTACACATAACACGAAAAAAAAACGCAAAAGATAGGTCTCAATTATTCATCTACGTGCAAAGGCGACATGTCGGGCGAGGGAGGAAGAGGCGGAGATTTTACCTACGAACGTTGATAGATATTGTAACAATGGTTGCAATTTTTGTAACTTCTGAGAAAAATAGAACATCTGACTATCTTTTTTTTTTGTATACGTGTTCGTTACTCCAGGTATGATAATTTTACGCGTCGAAGGGAGCAAGAGATCGAAGAATCATTCGTACATCCTTCTGCGGATTCGCTTGCATTTTCTCATCGTCTCTTAAATCTAATAAGTTACCGTTACTCGCGTAACACTTAAAAGTATCGAAATAGTCGAAAAATACAAGATAAAATGTGGTTACTCGCTCGTTAGCAGACCTGGAACTATTCTTAAAGAATATCACATACAAAAATGTATGAAAATACTATAATATACAGACGAAACTAAGAATGTATAATACTTATACATTCTTAGTTTCGTCTGTATAAGTTTCCAACCTTTCTATATCGTATCAAGATGAAGTTCTCCTTCTTGTATCCTCTGATTTGAATTTACGATCTACTCGAGTAGATCAAATTACCACTCTTTATTTGGATCTCTTCCGTGATTAATTCTTCTTGAAGACAAAGGAGACATCGCTCTTCTTAGGTCAAAGTTCGTCTCACAAGTCTTACATATATTACAGATTTCTCTAGTATTTTTGTACATGATATTTTTCGAGAACAAAGCCTCCGAGAAGTCCGTCGTGTTTGACGCGAAATCGCCGAAGTCACGTTGTATACATCGATACAACACCACTAAAACTATTTCAATCCGTAGGCCGTCAAACTCCAGAAAAGCGATCAATGCTCCTTTATTGATGCTGAATAAATGATTTCGATCATGTCTCATCTCCCCGCGACAGTAAAGTCTGAGTTATGCTAACGAGATGCACTTTCTACAAAAGGATGATTCGAATGTCTCAAAAGCTTATAATATCTCATATTATCCTTAGACTGAATACACATGCGTCACCCTGATATTCCTCAATATGAAAATAAATCTTTGTCAATCCCTCACTAATGTATATCGATACATGATCTGCTTAAGTGCAACATACTTTTTGTATTGGTGTGAAAAGAAGCGGAATACTGTGCTAGCATAAGCGTCTCCTCGTGTTGTAATGTAAAAGACGGTCGAATTTTATATCGAAGAACATCGGCGATTCCCTTTTTTTTATTTCATAGTTGATTTTGATTTGACAAACAAAAAACTATGAATTCATTATCTATGAGAGAACAAATAAAATTAATTAAACGAACGCATATCGCCGATTCCTTTTCAGGCTGATGCTCGCAAACGCGCGCATGTCAATCCTTTCGCAAGAGTACCACTTAAGTCTTACTTTCGTTGCATATATTTTTTGCTTTTATTATCTTAAGTAATCACTCGTGTATATATATTATATATGTATATAGACTAGGTTGTCAAAAAAGTTCTGAATCACTCTTCGGTTTTTAAATAAGCGATTTTTTACACATTTTTTACACATTTTTTATATAAATTTTATTACGAAGCAGTTACAATTATTTCTCAAAATAAAGATCATGTCCAATAATTCGCTAACAGTCAATTCATAATCATGTTACAAATTGCCTCGACTTGCTCAAAAGTTACAAATCGTTGTCCTTGTAAGAAATGTTTGCGAAACAGATCAAATAATGCAGAATTTTATCGAATGTGAGAATCTCAATGTCTAGATTAATGGTACCAAATAGAACTGGAAGATTGGTGACAAGATTTTTGAACATGATATACTCTTTATTCTGAAAAATAAGTATCGTATTTTCTACAAGTCATCATTATCTAAGCTTATGTCTTAAGTCGTAAAAATTTATCAATCACAGTTGAATATGAGAAGAATAATTGACTATCATTGATCAATTTCTTACAGTTTAAGACTTAAAGCTTAGATAATTGTATTTATTGTAGAAAGTCCATAAAATTTAAATTAAGAGTATAATAAACATATAAATAAAGACCTTTTATAATAATATATATAAAAACTTTCTATATGTAAAAACCGAAGGCTGATTTTTGAATTTTTTTTGACAATCTAATATTTCTCTCTTCGCGCGGATCGCAAGATACGCGTTTATACGAAACTGACCGCTTATAGCGCTTGCACCGTAACATTAATCGCCTTATCACGGTTCAATAATTCAGTAAACTCTAACATATAATACACACTCACACACAAGAACGCGCGCAGGTAAGAAATAATTTTACACAGTTTCTTAAATATCGGAATACGTTAAAATTTTCGTAGAATCGAAGTTCTATGTACGAATGTTTTCAGAAAAATAGCTTTGTATTTTTTTTGCGATGAAAGATTAAAAATATCGATCTGCGCTTTTTTAGTACTTTCTACTACGTCTTTCTAGACTTTTTTTCTCATTAGACTTTTTTCTGCACAGCAAGAGCGCGTTTCCTATTTATGCACGGAAATCGTAGAAAACAGATAAAAAAAAAAAACAGATTTTGCAGATCTTGTATGTATGAAATTATCTTTCGCATTCAGCAAGCGGACTCTATAACTATACTTATTAAAACGAAAAAAATTATAATACTGGAATATAACAAACTGATAAAAATTTAATAAGTTGAATTGTTATTGATATTTCAATGATATTATAATAAATTACTCTGCGCATTGCGTCGCACCGTTTGGCTACAACTATAACTGTCCTTTTTAGCTGAGCTTCTTACGTAGTTTATCTCTTCTCTTTTTCTCTCCGATGTGAAAAAAGGAAGAAAGATAAACTATACAAAAAATTTAGCTAAAAAGAACAGACCTTATATAACAATAGCGATCTATAATAATTATGATAACGATCGTAAAGCTTTATACATAAGTCTGTAATGAAGAGCGAAACGATCTTTTGCGAGTAGAATCGTTATACATTACATATAATTCAGATATGTTGCATGTAAATTAGGATGACTGGAAATATCGTTTGCGAAAGGATGTTAGAACTTATTCGGCCATTCATCAGCTAATCGCATAACGTATCTCGTGCGATTTGATCGTCGCAATCGCACCTCCCTCTTTCTCTCTTTGCAACACTCGTTAAATAACTCGTGACGCGTATAATACGCACTTACAAGAGAAGAACCAAGTAGTGTACACACAAATTTTACCTAATTTTAAGTATATTTAGTATTAATTCATAAGCAAATGGCATCACACGATATTCAAGTTATGAGAATTTATCGGATTTTTTTGTGCGCTTTTCTTTATGTATGTACATTTTTATAGAATGTGCATTTAAGTGAATGATTAGGCAACACACGTAATAGAAAAATGATTATTTTATAATTATATAATTATTTCAACACTTGCACTCATACGAATAATATTGTTTTGCAATACAATTAAAAATGTACACAGTTAAATACACTGTTAAAAATTTCATATTAAAATTTAAATTTCAATTTAATATATTTTTCATGGAAATTTATAAATTTTAATATACTTTTCACAAAATTTTATGAATAAAATTAAATTTTATAAATTTATACAAATTTATACAAATTATATTTAAGTAACTACTGCAACTTAATTTTCAGTTAAATTATTCATTACTTTTAATTCCATTCATAATCACGAGCTTCATTTACATGTAAAGCACATTTCTAATAATGTAAGTATCAAAACATTAAAGTTCGACAAAATCCGTATACACTATTTGACCCTTCTCTTAGAAGTGAAGAACGAAGAATATACTTTAAGGTTATATAAAAATCATTATGGCGAGATGTTTCTGTAGACAAAAAATTAAACGCATTTTTAATCAGAGGACACTATTTTCTCGTAACATGATATTCTATTTCAATTCATCGATTAAGGGCAGCACAAAAGCGATCAGCACAAAAATGATCACAACTGAATTGTGAAATTTGAGTCATAGTCGTAAGTCAACGTACAATGTTTTGATCAATCGACAATTATAACTTATGTTCCACGACTCAATTACTACCATTTTTGTGCTTAAGCCCTAACTCGAGATGTAGCGCAATCTGAGAAAGTTAATCTCCTGCTGTTGATGGAGGTATTACGCAACTTACGAGGGCTCGTCAATTATATGATGTCATTACCTGGAGTAACTCGCAAGAGAGACACAGAGAGAAGGAGTTAGGCGGTGACACCTAACCCTGTGCTATAGACAGATTTTTAAATGTTTGTCCGTTCCAAGCAACGGCAATGCAGTAATGTTGGAGCAGCTGAGTAAGAAGCTCTCGTTCGTCCAGCATCTCTATGTGCTCGATTCGACTACGATCCATTACAGGCAGTGAATCATAAACATCCACCATCGTCCACGCGCTCGTACCTTCCCAATTGTTTATGGTAAATCTGCGATAAAACAGTTGCGAGTTGAATTATTGACCTGCCGAATCCAAAGTGTTTACCGAAATCTTGTAAAACAATTCCTTGAGATTTCCAAGATTCTCAAGATATTTTCATTCAAAATTGCAGGTAAATTTAGACAATAGTTTAATGTGACTTTGAAATTAAATGGAATGCAAATAATATAAACTACATACTGTAAATTACCAGAAGATAGGAATTCCAGGAGACTGTATCTATCCTTTAATTGGAGTTGTGAATTTATAGGATAAATGTAGGGAAAGCTCACTACAATATCAGTAAGTTATTTCTGTAATTCTGTTGTATACTCTCTTCTGTTGTGTTATTGTTCTAATGTTACCTTGATTTTCTTGAACTCGTGAGATAATGAATATAAATATACGTGCATGTATATATTATATTATTGCTAACCGACATTTTGTATTATCAAGAAAAAATAATGAAAAAACAAGTTTTCAAAAAAGGACAGAATTTAAATTTAAAAGCAAAATTCCAAAAATTTCTCTAAACCGATAACGTTCCATGAAAGTCTTCGATTTTCAAAGATAAAAAAAATGAAAAATTTCCCCCTTAAAATTTTAGGTTTTTTCAATTTTCTATTGAATCTGACATTGTTCGAATTAATGAGGATGCAGACCTACCGTCTCTGTTGAGTCTCTAACGATTCACAATCCTCCACGCCCGCCAATAAGCATCCACGGCTGCGAAGGTTCGATAACATGACCTGACCGAATTTGTCCTTCATGTTGACCTGTTCGTAGCTGACAAAAAGACTGTTTGGAAACTTGCCCGCTAGCCATTTCAATAGTGACGATGTCGCGCTAGCGTCTACGTATACTAGAACACATTCTGCGAGGAACATAGTAGGTGAATTGAAATTGACTTCGGCTTGGGCCAATTTGTTATTTAGCTCCGCTATGTGTCGCAGATCTGTACCAACCAAATGATAATTTGCGGCATGCAGGTCTGTGGTCGAAAATCGGATTTCTCCATCTGAAAAGTATGCAGTTGCCTGTGTAATTAAAAAAAGAATGCGAGTGAACGCAAAAGTGATGAGATAATGATCGAGTAATAGAATACCTTCGGTGTTTAGCATATCGATTAATTGTTTGTGCTTCTTGATGTGATAACATTTCTTTGCAGTTATGCTGGGAAAATCGAGTTCCACGAAATTTGCAGGACTATTCCCTGTCTCCCTTAGTCTCCAATAAAGAGTGTCAAAACCAGCACCCAAGTTTATGATCTGACCTTTACCGCCAGAAAGCTGCGTAAATAGAAAATTCA
>NW_017259206.1:4258348-4258979 GCF_001594045.1 Atta colombica | reverse complement strand
ATTTATATATTGTATGATTAAAATGTTCTTTTCTCTCTGTTGTGCTTTATAAATATATACAAAGCAAGATAATTCTGATTTATAAAGAATTTCTTTCACTTTCTTATACTTTATATAAATACACACAAAGCAAGATTATTTTAATAACGTTTTTCCAATAGCTTTCAATTATAAGATGAATATTCTTTGAATATTTTATTTTAAAATTATATTAAACAATACATATGTATTAGAAGATAATATTGAAGTTTCGCTTCTTTTAAAATTTAAAAACCATGCCATCGAAAAAATTTTTTTTTTATTTTTATTAAAAGTAAATAAGTGAAGAATGCATCTTCTCGATTAATCTCTTATTTGATATTTATAGATTGATAAATCATTATAATAATGCTGAAACAATGACATATTTTGAGGCAAAGAATAAATTTTTCTCAAAGAAAATAACTATAAGATTAAAAAAATTAATCCTCTACTCTCCAAGATAATTTTAAAAAAATTATGAATAATTTAAGTTAAGTGCAGATGTTTGCAATTCCAAATAAAAACGTTGCCATACAATAATATAATTCAAAAAGAGAAAAAATTCATTTTGAGACAAGGAATACTGTAATTATTATTATATAATAAATCT
>NW_017259206.1:4242815-4258248 GCF_001594045.1 Atta colombica | reverse complement strand
GCAAAGTTTACCGATAGTTTGCATTTGAACCGATTCGCGATTGAAAACGCCTGTCGATAAAACGTGCTCGAACTTTATAAAATACATTTCCGTCCATGTCCGATTAAAAGTCATCGCGTCGGAAAAGAGAAAAATAGAAAATATATTTTGCATATTCTAGTATCAAATTTATGAGAAATATTGGACTATTAATATATAAATCAGGATTAGATAAACAAATTAAGGATTCTGTTTTATTACTTTTATATATATATATAAACAATTTTGTAGTTTCTTTAAAATAAATTACAAAATCAATTACAGTTCGTATTTGATCGACGAAAATTAATCAATTAAAAGAAATAAATCTATTTTTCTCAAAGCTGATTTTAGTGCTTAAATATTTTAGAATAAATTTATATATATATATATATATATATCGCAGCAGTTTAGCAGCGCTCGAGCCAAGTTTAACTTAAAAGCGGAAAATGCAGCGGCCGTTTTATACGTAACCAGACAGAATATTTTTGTCCCGCTATTATGGGACGAATTCCGCAACTGCGTGTGGCCGGTGCATATAGAAAATAAGAGGCACGAGAGCCGCACGCGCCGCGCCGTTTCGCGCGTTTTTCATTGACCTATATATCGGTTAGTCATCACGATACAGAAGCGGGGAATCTCACGGGAATTAGGACAGGGCCTCGGCCGTCGGCAGGTCAAGGTTTCTACCACGGCACACGTTCCTGCCCGGATCAGCTGTATTCCCCCTCCTCTCCCCCACGCATTCGCTCACTCTCTCCTCGTCATCCCGATTATTTCCGATTCGCGTTCTAGGTTAGACCCGCCGTGAGCGGGCTCGTTCCCATCTGCACTTTTCTACTCCTTCCGCTTTCACAATGAGAGAATTCATGCATTCTAGATTTTTCATAATTCAGAAAAAAACAAATGTTTATCAAGGATATAGGAAGGAAAATATGAGCAAAAAGAATGGACGTAAAGTTCATATCCCAACGAGAAGCGAGAAGAGAGTGCAGAAGGTGCAGCAAGAGGAACGAGCGACTTTTTCGGAGTGTTGCGTTCGAACGATGATGAGATCGTTCCCTTCGGTCGCGTCACGGTCATGTCGCATATCCTTGGAGAAAAGGAAAAATGTTTATACGAAATAAAAGGGGAGGCGGAAGTAAGGAAAAATCGAAGGAATGAGAGATCAGCTCGGAGCAAACACTCACCTTGAGGAAATTCTCGACGAAGAGCTCAATGCCCTTGACTCTGGCGTAGTAACCACGATTGATCTCAGGTGCCTTCCGGGCGGTCTGCTTGACGAATAGGCTGATGAACGGGTCGCACCAATAGCCGAGTTGCACCGCGTAACGCTTGCACTCGCTGGCGTCGTCGTTGGTGGCCTGTATGGCCTCATCGTCCGCCATATCCTTGATCATCCCACCGGTGCCGGGGACAGTGGCGGGTTATCGCTCGCTCTCTCTCCCTATTTTTTCTCCTCTCTCTCTCTCTCTCTCTCTCTCTCTCTCACGCGTATACACACGATGACGTACACGCACACTCTTAATTCTCCCTCTTTCTCTTTCGATATCTCAGATGAGAACGAGCATTCTATCACTCGCGCAACCCGCGCGAACACCTTGGAGATGCGAACTATCGCGTATCTGTCAGTCAGAGCAGAGAGAAACTTGAGAGAGGTCACGCCGATCTTTTTTCTGTTAACGTCGAAATCGTCCGTACACTATCGCCAATACAGCTATTTTTGGTTTGAGAACTATGTGACTACATCCATTTTCTGACCCTGTCGATAAAATCATAATGTAGAAGTTATGTTCGCTTTGGCGTTTACAACGCTTTAAGCGTCGTTTCATCCTTCTTGTTTAGTAAATATTAAACAAAGACAATTGATGCTTACAAGCGCTGTGAAAGACAAAACGAATGCAGCAAAGAATTACATCAAAATATATGGATATCTGGCGGAAAATGGATGTACAAGCGATTTTGATGGTAAAAGACTAATATAGCCTCTCTTTGGTTTCTCTATCGCAGTACTAAATCATGTGCTAAATTGCTTTCAAAAATATAAATTATAATTCGTGGATCATTTAAACACATTTTGTAAATATAAAAATATATATATTACTTATAAAGTTCTATAATAATATTTTTCAACTCAAAATATTATAACAATATGACTTCATTCAATTCTATTTATTAAATGTTAAATGCATTATAATATAATATATATATAATGAGCATTATGCTCATTCGACAATTTGTAAGATTAATGCCGATATAATTTTGTCCATTTTTCGATGCCGCATATATACAAGAAAGCTATCTATTCACATTTCATATATACAAGTAAGCATAATAATTATTTTTACAATACATATTTAATAGCTGACAATGAAATAAAATTTAGTGAAGTTGTATATTATTTCGATTAAAAATTTTACTATAGAATTTTGAATAATAAGTATATATTTTTATATTTGCGCAATGTTTAAATGATCCACAATTTATGATTGCTTGTTATTTTATAAATTCGATTTTTTTATCATATAATTTCTTCGAAAGTCATCATTTATTTATTTTTAATTGGTTTTTAATTTTCGGAAAAAATATAATTTCTAGCCCGTAATCAGAACGTGCTTTTACATATTTGAAATAGTACAGAATATATACATAATGTAACTATGTGCTAAATACATGTTAACATCGTAAAAATGCATTCTGAATACGTACAGGTTTATATTTTAGCAATTGCAATATATGTTTATTAATAAAAATTTAGCAATTATAATATTATTTTGCAGTATTAATTTTGGAATACAGTTTTGAGATAGATAATAATTGATTTTTATTCCTCTATAATCAATTTTTCTTTCGATTTCTTTTTCTGCAATTAGCAATTCTAAAATGACATTTTTTTGAGATATTATCGTAGCAAGTGAGCGATATACTTGAATGTTACAGAAAATCTTTCCATTTGCGCAACGATTTTTTATATAAAAATAACGTATATATATTTATATATGAAAATTATATAAGAAATAATATAAAACAATATATATATATATACACACATACAAATATATGTATATTATGTTTACATATATTAAAGTCTTACATGAGAAAGATATTTTTCATATTATTCTGTATATACTATAATAAATGAGGATGGATTAAAATAGGTTGAAATTTTATCTATCTGAATATGTACTTTAAATAACACAGACTTTTTATTTATTCAATTGGATTCAATTGGACTGACAAACTACATTTTCTATTCAGAATTTTGAATTGATTATTTACGAGATACGAAAAAACTATTACTTTTAAATTGAAAAAGATAGAAATGTGCTCCATCCAACTCATATAAATGAATAAACATATTCGGAATAATTCGGTTTCATTTTAACGTTCGCGAATGCGTATTTTCAAAAATCTGAATCTATCTCAATCTAATTCAATCCATTCTCTTATATATAACCACTCTTCTGTATTAATTTAAGAAAAAGTATAATAAAAATATAGTGAAATATACATATTTACAGCTACAAATTATTTATGATTTGTTCAGAGCAGTAAATGTATTCTGAAATTATAAATTTAGATTGTGAACGATACATATACTCTGTATAATTACTTTGTATAAAACTGTTTTGTTGAAAATATGCTATTAACATACATATCATGTATATTCTACAATTTATTTAATATAAATATTACACAATTAACATTAATTATTAAATATTATTAAATATTTCATATTCTCAGCCTTCTGATTATCTTCATTCTTTGTTCTGCTATTTATAAAAGTAACAATATTAAGCCGATTAAAGTGCAATCAGCTTCCAGAAGAGTATTCATTTCAGCAACTAAGAATTTAGAAGAAATTCCAAATCCTTTATCCATAATCAAATCTTATAGATTCTCTCATATAGTATCTAAAATAAAGAACAAAATAACAGTATTCATCAAAATATAAGTATTCATCAGTATATAGCAAATATCATTAAACATAAATAACATTTATTTTGAAAAAAAATAGATTTTTTGTACTGTCCAGATCTCTGACTTCTTGATAAGTCTTTGACAAACGCAAAATTTCGATCCAAAATCAATATACAGATTATCATCAACCACATGATATATATGTATCTCAGTGACCAGTTATGACTTCTTCCAGATCACCTAACACATTGGAAACAAAATTATGTATTTAATATTAATATATGTCGTTAATATTAAAATATTTAATATTTCCTAGTGTGTACAATTGTTTGACTGCTCTTTAAATACATATTATATACATAATAATAAAATATGTATTTAAAGAGCAGTCAAACAATTGTATGCACTGAAAAGGAGAGATTTATTGACAGATTTGGAGTTGCGAATCAAGAAAATAAACATCTGTAGCTGATTTTTTTATTGTCAGTGTGAAAAAACTTTTCATAACTTCGTACAAAGTCACTCAATTTCACTTCAAATTTTTGAGTTACTTCTGCATTCTCTTTTATTGTGGATTTTTTCCCGATATTGGACTCCAGACGAAAATAGAATCCTTGCTTTATTCCTCTGAATCTTTACTCGTGCTGAAACATCTTGTGGACAAGAAACTCACTTTTAGAATGCCGAGAGATCGTAAATGTATTAACACTCTTTCGGGACGACATCTTATTCATGATGACAACAAAAAGTCCCGGTTTCCATATCATCACACTTGTTCATCCGGCAATAACTTTAGATTAGGTTAGGTTTTTATTTAATATCCTAAAGTTGAGGTTATAAAAATTGTTATCTCGGAGAAGTTATCGTGATTAAAAACATCAAATTGATTTTAGAATTAGAAAGAGATTTTTGTCAAAGAGAAAATTTGTATTCTACGATAAAATATCATAAAAAAATGTTTGAGAAAAAAGAATTCATTTAATCGTTTCTAACGTCGTTTTTCTTCTTTCTGCTAAGAGGAAGTTTATGCTATGAATATTATTGTAATATTAAATACATTATTTTTTATATTATATGTTTCAGATTACCTTAATAAAAGGAGATTAAAACGATAATGTTGTTGCCTTTTACAGTATCAAATGTTGCAAGCAGAAACATTTTTACTTCAATCCTGTGAGTCAGATAATTAAATTGAGTCCATTAAGAGTAGTGAATAACAGCGAGAAGGCAAGCTATGATGGAGAGTAGCTCACGTTGCACACATATGTACACAAGCGCGGGGTAGGATACATCGGTGAGACAATAAATGAAAAACTACATAAAAGATATTATTTTATAGGATCAAATTTATCTAAACAATGCTATACATATTATTTAGGTGATAGAATTTTAGTTGCTATAAGAGGAGAAAAGAAAAAGGGTATATTGATTGGATTGAAACAGCAACAGATCCCTAAAGTTCCCAAGTTTGATAGCAACAATCTGATACGCATAAAGGACAATGGCACGCTCTAAATACAAGAATACAGATGCCTATTCCACACATATTCCGAACGAAAATAAAAGAAAAGACTCACAGCAAAGGAGCAGATTATACTAAACTGATAGCGATTGTATCCAGAGTCATGTAGTGTATCTATCTTGCCTACTATTGTAATATATGTATTAAATATTTCATTATAATATTAATATTATACTTATTTAGTATTACGCAAAACTTGTAATGTGGATATGTAATATTACTCATGCACCTGTGTGTATTTTATTAATATTGGATCGTCCGGAAAGTTCGTGCCGCAAAAGATTTAAATTTAATAAATGAAATTAAAAATTTAAATCTTCTGCGTTTCACTTTTTCTTCAAAATCAGCATGAACTTTCCGGACAACCCAATACAACATTGGTCATCATATAATCTCATCTTTGTTTAATGTTTGATGACAAGAAGGATGAAATGATATTGCGTATCCTATGTATGTGTATGCTATGATTTTGATAGATAAGTTTTGATAGATAAGTATAACGCTGGCAAGTGTAACTTTAGTTCAATTATTAGCCACGTGATGTCTATCTTTTTATATTTAAGTGATTATATATTTAAGCGATTATTTAAACTAATTGTCAAAGTTATTATGCCTATATTAATGCCTATATTATTGATTTATGATTTTTTTATTAAAATTTTAGCAAATTACATAACTTTTTTTCTTCGCCTTCAAATAGAATTTATTATCAAATTTGTCTTCATCGAATTTGGAAATCAAATTAGTAATGCAAATAATTCTTCAGTTCCCGAAAGCACTTGTTTTCGATATGATTCTATATAAGAATAGAATATAGATGAGCATTTCTGGATCCTCGGATCCAGAGGATCGGTAGTCTGATACTGGTGAAGAAAGCTTTTCGTGTCTCTAATCTAATAAATTAGAACATGGTTTAATCAAAATCTTTATTTAATAGTTTCAATATATAGGTTCAGATACAAAATAATATAAAACTGTGTTTCAGCATAGTAGATCTGATAGTATATTTCATAATCATGAATCATCGATCATCATAAAAAAAAAGTCTGAAAAGACTTCTCTTATTAAAAAACAGACTTGGATAGTATTCATCTGAGACCGGTGATGGGACTCATGATGAATGTCCTTGTCTACTAAAAAAAAAACAAAAAACAAAATACAAATAAATTGTAAATAAATTTGTAATATAGTACTAATAAATAATTCGCTAGATAATAGCGTTATTGCTTGTGTTGCGATATTCACTGCCAATACTGAATATCTAGTACATTACCTGTACTATAGTTCAGCATTACACAGTGAATATGGGAACAAAACCAATTGTAAATAGCACTTCTAGTTAAATCTAGAATCAATCACCAGACTTACTATGTTGAAAACAGCAGTCTAATATCAGTTAACAGGAGCCATTGGACAGGAACCGCTCAAGGCATTATCTTTATTCAATCAGTAACGTTAACTACTTTTTTTGCGTTGAGCATAACGTAAGTTTTGCTGTTCAAAAATTTTTATGACTGTCTAGTTTAAATCCGAAATACACGCAATATCTCAATACGTTTACTTAACGGTCGCCATAGTCGCTATCATGATGGAAAGAATCTTTAATCAAATCTTAGATCCTCTCATATAGTATTTAAAATAACGAACAAAATAACAGTATATAAATATTTATCAGTATATTTGATATATAGCAAATATCATTAAACATAAATAACATTTATTTTGAAAAAAAAATAGATTTACATGTACTGTCCAGATCTCTGACTTCTTGATAAGTCTCTGACAAACGCAGTAAGATCCAAAATTAATTACGTATTATCACCAACTACATGATATATATGTATCTCAGTTATGACCTCTTCCAGATCACTTAACACACTGAAAACAAAATTATGTATTTAATATTAATATATGTCGCTAATATTAAAGCATTTAATATTTCCTAGTGTGTACAATTGTTTGACTGCTCTTTAAAAACATATTATATACATAATAATAAAATATGTATTTAAAGAGCAATCAAACAATTGTATGCACTGAAAAGGAGAGATTTATTGACACATTTGGAGTTGCAAATCAAGGAAATAAACATCTGTAGCTGATTTTTTTATTGTGAAAAAACTTTTCATAATTTCGTACAAAGTTACTCAATTTCGCTTGAAATTTTTACTTCTGCATTCTCTTTTATTGTGGGTTTTTTCCCGATATTGGGCTCCAGACGAAAATAGAATCCTTGCTTTGTTCCTCTGAATCTTTACTCGTGCTGAAACATCTTGTGGACAAGAAACTCGCTTTTAGAATGCCGAGAGATCGTAAATGTATTAACACTCTTTCGGGACGACATCTTATTCATGATGACAACAAAAAGTCCCGGTTTCCATATCATTACACTTGTTCATCCGGCAATAATTTTAGATTAGGTTAGGTTTTTATTTAATATCCTAAAGTTGAGGTTATAAAAATTGTTATCTCGGAGAAGTTATCGTGATTAAAAACATCAAATTGATTTTAGAATTAGAAAGAGATTTTTGTCAAAGAGAAAATTTGTATTCTACGATAAAATATCATAAAAAAATGTCTGAGAAAAAAGAATTCATTTAATCGTTTCTAACGTCGTTTTTCTTCTTTCTGCTAAGAGAAAGTTTATGCTATGAATATTATTGTAATATTAAATACATTATTTTTTATATTATATGTTTCAGATTACCTTAATAAAAGGAGATTAAAACGATAATGTTGTTGCCTTTTACAGTATCAAATGTTGCAAGCAGAAACATTTTTACTTCAATCCTGTGAGTCAGATAATTAAATTGAGTCCATTGAGAGTAGTGGACAACAGCGAGAAGGCAAGCTATGATGAAGAGTAGATCACGTTGCACACAGCGCGTTGTACACAAGTGCGGGGTAGGATACATCGGTAAGACAATAAATGAAAAACTACATAAAAGATATTATTTTATAGGATCAAATTTATCTAAACATTATACGTATTATTTAGGTGATAGAATTTTAGTTGCTATAAGAGCAGAAAAGAAAAAGGGTATATTGATTGGATTGAGACAGCAACAGATCCCTAAAATTCCCAAGTTTGATAGCAACAATCTGGTACTCATAAACGACAATGGCACGCTTCTAAATACAAGAGGTGCCTATTCCACACATACTCCGAACGAAAATAAAAGAAAAGATTCACAGGAAAGGAGCAGATTATATTAAACTGATAGTGATTGCATCCAGATTCATGTAGTGTATCTATCTTGCCTACTATTGTAATATATGTATTAAATATTTCATTATAATATTAATATTATATTTATTTAGTATTAAAACTTGTAATATGGATATGTAATATTACTCATGCACCTCTGTGTATTTTATTAATATTGGGTCGTCCGGAAAGTTCGTGCCGCAAGATTTAAATTTAATAAATGAAATTAAAAATTTAAATCTTCTGCGTTTCACTTTTCCTTCAAAATCGGCACGAACTTTCCGGACAACCCAATACAACATTGGTCATCATATAATCTCATCTTTGTTTAATGTTTGACAAGAAGGATGAAATGATATTGCATATCCTACGTATGTTATGATTTTGGTAGATAAGTATAACGCTGGCAAGTGTAACTTTAGTTCAATTATTAGCCACGTGATGTCTATCTTTGTATTTAAGCGATTATTTAAACTAATTGTCAAAGTTATTATGCCTATATTAATGTCTATATTATTGATTTATGATATTTTTATTAAAATTTTAGCAAATTACATAACTTTTTTTTCTTCGCCTTCAAATAGAATTTATTATCAAATTTGTCTTCATCGAATTTGGAAATCAAATTAGTAATGCAACTAATTCTTCAGTTCCCGAAAGCACTTGTTTTCGATATGATTTCTATATAAGAATAGAATATAGATGAGCATTTCGGATCCTCAGATTCAGAGGATCGGTAGTCTGATACTGGTGAAGAAAGCGTTTCCTGTCTCTAATCTGGTAAATTAGAACATGGTTTAATCATCAAAATCTTTATTTAATAGTTTCAATATACAGGCCCAGATACAAAATAATATAAAACCGTGTTTCAGCAGTAGTAGATCTGGTAGTATTATCATGGATCAATAACCACAAAAAAAAAGTCTGAAAAACAGACTTCTCTTATTAAAAAACAGACTTGGATAGCATTCATATGGGATCTGTGATGGGACTCATGATGAATATCCTTGTCTATCAAAAAAAAAACAAAATATAATAAAACAAAACACAATAAATTGTAAATAATACTAATAAATAATACTAATAAATACTTGTAATATAATAAATAATTCGCTAGATAATAGCGTTGCTAATAGTGTTGCGATATTCACTGCCAATACTGAATATCTAGTACATTACCTGTACTATAGTTCAGCACACACAGTGAATATGGGAACAAAGTTCCAATTGTAAATAGCACTTCTAGTTAAATCTAGAATCTCAATCACTACCAGACAATGTTGAAAACAGCAGTCTGATATCAGTTAACAGGAGCCATTGGACAGGAACCGCTCAAGGCATTATCTTTATTCAACCAGTAACGTTAACTACTTTTTTTGCGTTGAGCATAACGTAATAGTTTTGCTGTTCAAAAATTTTTATGACTGTCTAGTTTAAACGATCCGAAATACACGCAACATCTCAATACGTTTACTTAACGGTTGCCATAGTCGCCATCATGATGGAAAGAAGAAAGATGACTCTCATTATTTACCATGTTGAAGGAAAGCATGGAGCAAATCACCTTGAAGATACCACAGTTGGTATCATTAGCTCGATTATTATCACAGTCGGTATTTGCGCAGCGATTGATAAATATGTGAAATTATCGAAAGATAGAAAGCTTTAAAGTCTTGCAATGTCCGCGAGAGATCAGTTACTCACTTAGTTGTTGTTCTGATCGCGGAAGAATGTGACGGCTTTTGTTCATGTATATACGTAATACGTAGTGTACTTCACTGTGCGTTTTTTTTTGCTCTCGTTTTCTGCTATGCGAAACAAGGAATAACGTATTGTACATAAACGGTAAAAGGCCGCGAATCGCAGTGATGTGCCCTCGACAATTTTCCGCGACGTGCGAGTTTGTGTCCCATTGTCAGATCATCGTATTTGACGAACATCAATCGAGTCGAGGAACGATAACCTAATTTGTTCGACGATTATGTCAAAGATAGACGGTTGCTTAATTCACTTGTAGGACACACGGTGAGTAACATTTTTGCATGGTCCGCACATTCTTTGTACAAGCTCAACCAATTCGACGAAGCGTTTCATCACAATGGGCTTTTTTTTCTGTGTCTCCTTTTCTCAACGTTCCTCACCTTGTCCGCGATGTTTAGCATTACGATCATGACACGCACGAGTTTGTGCGTTAATCGTGAATGATATCCTATTATTCCTGTTTCGTGTAAATTATGTAGGATAGGGATTGCATGCATCATCTGTGTGCCGCACGTATATATGTGAATTATATATGAATGTTTATATGAGAATTATATATGGTATGTTCGTAATTAGGATTTTATCTGTCAGTTACGAAAGTTAAATTTATATAATATTGTTAAGTACATAATACTACAGTGTGTGTGTGTGTACTTCGCCGTACATTTTCCTTCGTTCTCCGCAATAACATGGTCTTAACAATTTTTTGCGAATTTGTGTTTAAATATGTAATTTTGATAATTATTTAGAGTGCGGACTGCACTTCCGATTTTGATGAAATTAGGCTCATTCAGTACGTTTTTGCTCGAAACAGAAGAATTTGTAAGAAAAACTGGCCCCACAGAGATATTAAGCAAAGTTTTTTTTTCTTCGGAGTGTCCCTCGGATAAGGGAAAGGAAAAGGCATTAGTTGTCTTTTGAACTTAGAAAAGTTGACTATTGAACTTAGAAAATCCGTCATAGCGACGAGATACAACGACACTACTGGACCATCTATGAGCTACGATCATACATAACACGTAATTGAGGATAAAATATTTTCTACTTCAATTACATAAATTCTCTTAAAAGCAAATTCTCTGCTTTATAAAAACACATTTCTATGCTTTAAAAATACATATTATTTTCTACATAATTTTTGTTTTAACAGTAGAAAATTTATTTTTAAAGCAGAGAATTTATGTTTTTAAAACAAATATCTAATCAAAACAAATTATCTGCAGTAAAAATAAAAATTATATAGAAAATAATTTTTATTTTTACTGCAGATAATTTGTTTTGTTATCTGTATTTTTAAAGTAGAGAATGTGTTTTTAAAGAAGAGAATTTGTGTAATTTAAGCAGAAAATACTTATTTTGGCCTCAGTTATATGTGCATGACCAACTCATGACACATAGATGTGTTCAGTTGTGTCGCACTTCATCACAGCTATTACAGATTTTCTAATCTGTAAATAATTCATCAACTTTAACGCTTAATATCTCGGTTTGAGAACGACCTAACGTTTTTTTTCTTAGATTTTTTGTTTCGAGTAAAAACGCGTCGAATGAGCCTAACTTCATTAAAATCAGAGATGCAGTCCGTATTGTAAATAATTACAATAATTTTATTATGTATTATTTGATGTTTCAGATTATCCTAAAGAGAAATCATAACGATAATGTTGTTGCCTTTTACGGTGTTAAATGTTGCGAGCAGAAACATTTCTACTTCAACCCCTGTGAGTCAGATAATTAAGTTGTGTTCAATTGAGTCGACTGAGAGTAGTGGACAACAGTGAGATAGGAAAGCAAGTTATGATGGAGGATAGACCATGTTGTATACACGTTTACAACAAGCGTGGGATGGGATATATCGGTGAGACAAAAAATGAAATGACTATATAAAAGATATTATCAGGATCAAATTTATCTAAACATTATTATATGAATTATTCAGGTGATTTCAGAATTTTAATTGCTATATGAAAAGAAAAAGGGTATATTGGTTGGATTCAAATAGCAACAGGTTCCTAAAATTCCCAAATTTGATAGCAACAATCTGGTACTCGTAGATAACAATGATACACTTCTAGGTACAAGAATACAGGTGCTTATTCCACATATTCCGAATAAAAATGAAAGAACAGACTCACAGCAAAGGATTATACTAAACTAATAATGATTGTCAGACGTGTATCTATCTTGTCTACTATTGTAATATATATCAAATATTTCAAAAAAATGTTAATATTGTAATTTAGTATTTTCTACAAAACTTGTTTGTAAGCGTGTCATTCATGCATCTCTGTATTTTATTGTATAATAATATTTTAACAATAAAATTACCACATTCAAACCTATTTTTAGATATATATGCACTAGGGATATATTTCACGCGTTTGCAACAATCCTGTCATCTCATTCTTGTTTAATATTGGACAAGAAGAATGAAATGATATGTATATGTGTATGCTGAGATTTTGTGTATAAGTATAGAGCTCGCAAGTGTAACTATAATTATCAGCCATGTGATGTCTATCATTTTGTATTTAAGCGATTATTGAAATTAATTGTTAAAGTTATATTATGTGTCTATGTTTGGATTTATGATATATTTGTCTCAAAATTACTGATATGAAAACGCGTTGACAAGAAGAAGTATACGAAGCAGTTGGAATTACCTGATAAATCTGTATGTAAATGTTATATTTAATATATACTTTTCATAACGATCTATAATTGTGACAGATAATTATTGAAAATATTAAGTATATCATTCATATATACCGATTTATCAGGTAATTCCAATTGCTGCTTCGTACTCTTCCTTTCATCAATGCGTTTCCGCTTCACAGCTTCGCAAAATTATGTGTAGTTGTAGAATACTATAATATAATACAAATTATCAAATTATTTGACATCCAATATTTTTATAGATTATGTATTATATTCAGTTCATGCACTCGATATTATATATAAATAAAATTTGCAGTCGATAATGTCAGTGCTACACATGTTCCAAGATTTTGTACCACATCTTTCGAAAATGTTTGAAAGACGTCTTTTGGAAAAGTCTTAAAGACATTTAGTTCAAGACATTTGATATGTTCTCTGGGATGTATCGTTTTATTCCCATTTAACACTGCAAATAAGAAAATGAAGATATTAATATTTATTTATCTCGCTTATCTCAGTGTGTTGTCATTACTTATTATTAAAGTATTCCAATTTGTATACAAAAATCTGATAAATTTTATAAAAAATTATAAAATTATTCAAAAATCCTTTATATAGAAATTTTGAAAAATGATATAAAAAATTTTTACCAGGGCATCATTTTTTTTCTTTTCAAAGATTATAATAAATAATACAAATTCTCTGATTTTTTAAAATTAAATATCCGTCTGTTTAGTTGCGCCTTTCTTTCATCTTTTATGCACATAACAAAGTGAAACTGATGCTGTTGCACGTTTTATACATTATTAATATAATTTTTCATTAATCTTTTTAATAATAATATATATTTTTCACTGACGACACGTGTTTTATTGACAATAAGTCTTGTTACAAATCTTACACTGCGTCTTTGGAGTACAACTTAATATTTCCTGCGAACGAATCGGCATAGGCTTTTTTTTATCATTATTAAAAAGCTTTCAATTGCATTATACTATATATATTGTAGCGAGTTGCGTGGTTCTTTCAAAAAGATCGAGAGTATTACTTAGAAAGAACTACTTGACCTGCTTAAATCTAAATTAGAATAAGAAATTTATTATTTGTACATATATGTGGAAGTGATGAACATTCTTTTTTTTTAAATATCAACGGGACAGAGTAAAAATACACATTGAAAAATATAATTTAATATATAATATGTAATATACGTGTATATAAAAAGATGAGCCGCTCAGATTCTCACGTAATATATCAGTGGCCTTAATTGCAGTGTCGTATTGCTTATATTGCTTTTGTTGTATAATGTAATAAATTAGAATTTCTGTCTTATTTCCTGATGAAATAACAATAATTAATGATTCTATAAGACAAATGGGCCTTCCTTTCAGCCATCGCACTGTCTCGATCGATTGATGCAAATGTGCGCGACAATGGCATGACTTTGTATTGTGGTGCCGTGTACACTCCCACACGCGTACATGATGTAAATAAAACATGGATCTGTCTCTCTCGTTGCTGATCTCACGACATCAGTGCGAAAAAGTTGTTCGGCACAGATGTTGCAATATGATTCTGTCACCGTATTCGCTTCGCATAAGCACAAAAGCATATGATAGACAAAGGATGTTTTACAGCAACATACATGGACAGTCTACTGACTTTGCATTACTGTGTAACACAGTGTATAATCTTGTGCTTTCCATCTATGACATAAGTCGACACAATCGCACACAGTTAAAATGCTAACTCTGGCGATGAGATAAAAAAGCAACGATTCAGATACAAGTCGACGCACTGTGCATTATTGTGTTACACAACATATGTTTCGTTGCTGGAAAATACTAGATACCTACAAAATGCACACAAATGAGTGCTTTCCATTTAGTGATACAAGTCGACACAAACATCATTTTATCATTCACGAATAATTAAAACAGAACATTTGTGTCATCATTAAATGAAAAGCATCCAGTGTAACATGGTGAACCATTTGATTTTTATTTAATATCTGCAAGAAACAATAAGGATATAATGATATACTGTGTTACATTGTATCATGTAAACTGTAACTCTTATTGGACAGCAGCCAAAATGTCGTTCATAAAAATCCTTGATGCATGTATACTGCGTACATTGTAATTATTTTCCACAAACAATATAAGTCGACTTTCTCTATTATATGCTCTTGCCCTAAATTTGGAAAAACGTACCCCAGAAACAAATGTTATATATGTATATGGACATATTTTATATATAATCATATATAATTGAATATAAAATATGTCAATTTTTTATATAATTATGTATAATTTTATATAATTATATATGGACAATTGTTTTAC
>NW_017259206.1:4237168-4242715 GCF_001594045.1 Atta colombica | reverse complement strand
ATATAAAACATTATTATTTATATAATTATATATAAAACATTATTACGAAATTATATATTATATATGAAACATTTTTTCCCGAGGTAGCTTTACAAGAATCAATCGCAGTTTGCGATTCCCATCTTCGTTTTTGTGACATGATCTAACAGACTTTCTTTGAAGCGGATAAACAAATATAAAATAATCGCTCGCAATAAGATACTCGAACTCATGTTGCTCAGATGAAACTGGGCTCATCATCATTTCAGGATGTGCGATTCTTGAGCAACGTTGACTCGAGGAAACGGTAATTACACAAATAAAGAATCTAACAAGATAAATAGGAACAAACCTTAGGGAAGCGAGTATATCGTTAATTAAAAATAAGAGAGAAAAAAGAAACAAAAAAAGACAAGTAAAGTAACGCGGCTCGTATAAATATGATTCATTTGTGGCGTCGTCGATTAAACTCTCAGTATCGCTCGATACCTCCGCGGCGAATATGGTATCGAAGCTCAACGATATAGAAACTCTCGCGAGATATATATATTAAAAGTATAAAAAAAAGAAAAAAACCGTAACAGACTAGCGAGTGTGATCTTCTAACATGTCCTTTAATCCTTTCGAGACAATGTTTAAACTATGTCGCGACAATCTTCACGTCTACTACGCTTTGCGGCTAGCAGAGATCGCTAATCACATTTTACAGGGAATCTTTTAAGAAAACCGTAAAAAAGGAGTATATGCGCAAAAATACTAATTTTCTAAAAACGCGAGGTCTCGAAAGGATTGAAGACCTCAATATATATATTCTTGATATTCAACGCGAATATTTGGAGGGTCTTCGCCTCTTAATCGGTCTCTCCATAGAAAGATAGATTTTGCTGAAATATCTAAAAATTTAACTACAAACAGATCTGAAAATAATTTTGTTGAACTGTCTCAATAATTATGTAGAACGCTCATAATAAGCAAAAAGTTTAGAATCAATATTCCTCAATATTCTAAGCAATACCAGCTCAGACATTCTACATAATTATTTTGATAATCTAATAAATTATTTTCAGATCTGTATCTATCTAAATTTTTATTTTATATTTTAGCAAAACTGTTTTTTCCATATTGGACTCCTGAACTGTTTGAGACAATAATTGACTTGGACTGAGACCAGTTACTCTTCCGTCTCAGATTTTTTACCGGTTCCTTTTGCATTCGTACTCTTCGTCTTCCGCTTGGGCGGAACTGGCGCGTCGACGGCGCCGGTTGGCGGCGGTGGGGTCTCCGGTATGCTTGTGTCGGCCTCCAGGCTCTTCGCGCCGGTCTTCTTCATTGTTGTCTTCACGGTCTTCTTCGTCTTGCTCTGCGAGCCGTCCGCGGCGGCGCTCTCCGTCGCGGTTGAGGGTGCCGCCTCCTCGGGTTTTGCCTTCGGTTTCTTCGTTACCTTCTTCACCGTCTTTTTCGCCTTCTTGTCTGCACCTTCCCCATCGGCACCGTCCGCTGAGTCAGACTTCTTCAGGCTCTTCTTCGCGGCCTCCTCCATCTCCTGTGCACTCTCCACGGACGGACTAATCGGTGGAGAGGCCTCGGTTACCGTCGGCGTCGATGGAACATTTGGCGGTTTCGCTTCAATGGGTTCTTCTGCCGGTGGACTTTGTTCAGCGATTGGCGATGCCAAAACTTCACTCGGTGATCTCGCTGTTGGTGCTTCCGTTGCTTCTGTTTGTTCAATAGACGGTACTTTTGTTATTTCAGCTTGTGCAACTGTTTCCGCTTGTTTCACGATCGTTTCCGTTGTCTCAGTAACTTGCTCCGCAGACTTCTCTTCCACAACTTCCGTCTTGGTAATCAGCTCCGAAGGTTTTACTTCTTCTGTTTCCAGCTTCTGTTCTGGAGCTTTTATTTCTGCCACTTTTATTTTTGCAACCTGTTCCGTTAATTCTTCTACAGATGTTGTTTCTAAAGGCCCCACATTGCTACTGATTAATATCTTTTCAGTAGCCGATACTGTCTCTGATGGTAGATCCCTAGCAACCAAATCGCTCGCTAGTTCCTTGATCGCCTCAGAAGGAACATCCATTTTTTCTGATAGATCAGAAATGTCGCGTCTCTCAATTTCACAAGCCGATCCGTTTAACTGAACAAGTTCCGTCGGGATCGGTGCAGAAGCGATATCCTTGGATTCATGCACAGCTGTGACCGTCGAGGCAATCGCTTGATCGCTCACGGTTACAGCTGCGCCCAACACGGATTCCTTAGGTTCAGCCTGCAGAACCGATTCTGCCACTTGAATAGGCACAGGACTCACAGTGGAGATCTCAGAAGCCGCCAATAGCATCTCCGCGTGCTGCTCGCCCGGATCTATCGTGAGAGGTTGTGTTACGTCAGGCGCGGATTCGATTACACATTTCATGTCTTCTATTGGCGCTTGGCTTGTTACAGGAGAAGTTGCAGTAATCTGCGGACTGTCTACACTAGTCAGGGCTATAGGCTGCGTTGTATCTTGAGGAGTGGAAGCTGGGGTTTCTGGTTTGGCCCTAGTAGGCACTGACTCGGTACTAATTTGCGTAACTGGCGCAGTTGTTTCTTGCACAGGTAGTTTGCAGATCAAGGGGGATATTTGCGAATCAATTTGTTGCTTCGATTCTTTTGCTTCGAGGAGAAAGCTTGCGCTTTGAGGTGCCGCTTCTTGTGGCGTTTGCGAACTTGGAAGTTCGCACGGTTCCGCAGTTGTTTTTGCGGGCAACGGTTCTGCTGGCTGTTGCGGCAAAGGCACTTCAGTACGGATTTCGCACGATTTTGCATCCTTTGATTCAGATGTCGGTTTCGCACAAATGTCTTCGAATTTTATCGGATCGTCGGATATTTTTGCGGTGGCTTCTACCGTTTTCTTGGAAGATAACGCGGGAACTTCTTGCTCGAGAATTGCTGCCGAAAATTTCTCCTCTTTAGAAACTTCGCATATTAGAGATTGCGTTGGATCCTTGTCGGCTTCAACTGAACGAAGAAAGAATGAAAGTGACAGATATATATGTAAATATGGACTAACAGAAAGAACTATTTTAACAAAAAATTAAGAGAAGAAATCGTGCAAAATACTATACGGTAAATAGAAACCGTTTTTTTTCTATTAATTTAAATAAAAGTAATGATCGATTAATATTGAAAAGATCATATATTACAAATGTTATATTTCGTGATTTTAGGCAAAATAGGCGATGATTGATGATAGTGAGAAAATCCGATTCCGATTATAATATAATAATATAACAAAATATGCTACGAATATGAAAGTAAACCATGAATAAACAGTCAATAATAATAATATAATACGTTTGCTAAGCATTTTGGCAGACCAAATGTATCCATGTCAAATATAAATAATGTTCATGTGCTCGTTTCGTTAATATAAAGCATATAAAGCGTAATGGATATAGCTTAATATTGCGCAAATATTATGCATGACAAATATTATGCTTGTTTGCAAAATGAATGAAAGCCGATTATATAGTAGCGAATTAAAGAAGCAATATTCCGCAAAATATTTAATTAGTAAAGAATTACGTTTCATAAAGGCGTGTTATTTATATAAAAGCAAAATATTAATTTTCAAAGTATTCATATTGAATTGTACCTCACACATTTTGTTCGTATTATACATTTTATATTATATACATCATGTTATACAGGATGTATATAAGGATTTCGAAATTCGCGAATCAAAATACTGCAGCAATGAAATGTCAAAAAAATAAGTTATAAAAATATTGCTATTATAAAGTAAGTTATGAAAATTATTTATCATTTATCGTTCTGAGTAATTTTTAAGACAGAAAAATTAAAAACTGGACAATTATAGATTATGTTTGAACGGCCATGAGCCGTGCGTTGATAATGTTATCGACATCAATGTATAACTGACGAACAAATGGCCGTTTAATTTTAACCTTTATGTCTTAAAAATTATTCGAAACGACAAGTCACAAATTTTTTACAATTTATTTTTTCGAACTTTCTTGTTGTGGTTCTCGAATTTCAAGACATCCAGTATACATATAATAACTTTAAAAGTATGTTGAAGGTGTATAAAATTCATTGATTTAAAAATGCAATATTTTAAAAAAATTCTTTTTAAACAAGCTAGAAAAATTTTTAATATGTAAAATAAAAAACAATGTTAATTTTTCGTTTATATATTTAATAATTAAATAATAACAAAAGAAGTGTAATTAAAAATTTTTTTAAAGTATCTAACTAAAATTTTAGACTATAGTATATATCGTTTACATAATTCAGTCATCTGAAGTATAGAATAATAAAGTAAGTGATCAAATGTTTGGTGTGTGAGTACATAAAATATTTACCCCATTAAAGCAAAACGACATTACAAGACGCAGCAATGCTATGGTGCCAGGATCTGTTAGTTGCTGTCCTCTGTTCCTGTTTCACAAACACTCAAACTAGATAAATTGCATTAACAAGAATATATCGTTTCGTACTTCTCGCTCGACGTAACAAATTCTCGTTTAATATAATATATTGACTTTTAATCATTTCCTCGCTCAACGTTTTCAATTTGAAATTATGAAATTGATTATCGCATGCTATTAAATGGAACAAAAACAAACAAAAACGCAAAGCATATACTCGAGGAAAACAGTTAATGGCTTTGTATCGTAAGCACATTAAATTATTTTAAAAATATAATGAAATATTTTAATTTATGATATATGGTTATCTTCTACTTTGGATAAATACATTTCGAATACGAGTTCTTATTACGAATTTATTTACGTATAATAACGCGATTTCATTTATAATAGCGAGACATACCGGCTGGTTTATCCACTTTGATATCAGCAGTCTCTTTTGCAGCAGTCTCTTTGACAGCAGTCTCTTTTGCAGCAGTCTCTTTTGCAGCAGTCTCTTTTATAGCAGTCTCCAAAGTAGCGATATCCTACAAATATTTATCGTGATATGAATTATTCATTATCAAAATATTTATCCTTATTTATTCAACTTTTTTTAGATCCAATTATTTAATGGCTCAAAAATAACTGTCGGTGTTTTAATTATTACAATTCTAGCATAAGCTACAGTAATTTCTAAATATATTCATCAAGATAAATATATTATAATTAAATTACCTCTGTAGGTGGAGTTGGCTCCCGTTGCGGCGCGAGAGAGAGCGTCTCGCAGATCTTTTTCCATATGTTATCAAAACTATCGCGACCCATATAGTCGATCTGTCCTTGTTCCCAGCTTTGCTTCCTCATGTGCTCCTCAAAAGCTACTTGCTCGGCGCTTCTTACTTCGCCCAATGTTAGTTGAGCCAGGGCACCGGCGATACCAGCCTGTGCAATTAATAAGAATATTCTTTCATTTCAAACAACATCAAAGAATCGATTAATGTAAAATGACAGCATGAGTTACGATAAACACACGAGCGTTTCAAGCAATTTTATCTCGTCTGCATTCCTCGAGACAAGTCACGTAATACAAAGCTGGTGTTACTTACATGGAGAACACTTTCAAATAGGATGTACGTGTCAAATACAATAAAAGTAATAT
>NW_017259206.1:4208951-4237068 GCF_001594045.1 Atta colombica | reverse complement strand
ATATATTCATAACCGGCTATGGAATGAAAATGTGTATATAAAAAAATGAATGACAAAAATGATTTTAAATGATGAATATTGATAATGATATATGAATATTCCCAATAAAAGTGCAAGTAATGTCCCAAGCATTGTCAAAATAAATGAATACACGGATGACACAATGCGCCATGTAATGTATCGTAAAAAAATTGACTTTACAGAAGTATACTTATCATAATGCATTCATGATTCTTTATTCTTTAGCAAAATGAAGCAGATATTCTCAGAAATATGTACGGAAGCGTACAATGATAATATAATCGACTCGAATTTAGAAAAGAAAAAAGGATATGGGAACAATTACTTACATTTGCATTGTCTAGATGTTCCGTTACATTCGGGTCAGATCGCGTGGCTACATTGTGGAGATCTGTACAAGGTTCAGGAGAGGGAGGAAGGAAATCGATTCTCCGTGTGTCTGTTTGCTTATTCACAGCTTCCGATGCCTGCTTGTTATTCTTTTCGATGCATCGATAGCAATGAGATGCAAAGTTATCCTGGGCATCTTGATTACTAGTATACTGCGCATGAAACTCATTATGAGAAGCAGTATGACTCAGATGGTTCGCGTTTTGATGACTATTATCACTAGAATAGTGTTGCGCGTGATTCTCGTGGCTCACTTCAGCAGATTTATTCTGATGATGATCATCCGTTTTGTTTCTGTAATAATCATGTTGATGTAACTGTTGATGCTCGCTATGTTGTTTCTGTTCGTTATAATGCTGCTGCTCATTATGCCTATGCTCGTGATGTTGATGTTGCACATGATGATACAACTGTTCATGTTGATGCTGTTCATCGTGATGTCTATGTTCACTGTGTTGCTGCCAGTGATGATGTTCAGTGTGCTGTACAGAATGCTCTTGATTACGAGTTTCATCAAAATGAAAAGTTGCATGTTCTTGACGTTGATCATACGTTTGAATAGGCGTGTAAGATGAATGCTGTTGCTCGTAATGAAATTGCTGATTGTGTGCGAGGGATGCACTATGATCACTTTGACGAACAGCATCCGTCTCTTTAACTCCGCAGTAACAATTTTCGCTCTTATCATTCAGTGCGCTATTATCAGTCGGAAACAGATCATCCCGCGGAGAATAGTCTTCCCAGGGATCTTTAAATTCCGAAAAATCCGGCACTCGAGAGCTGTTGCTATTTGTTGCGGAGTAATCGGAGATCTTAGGGAAAGGGGGTACATAGGACGGGGGAGCAAATGCGTGCCAAATTGGAGCCAATGTGCTGGTGGCCTATGCAAGCATCATGCCAAAACAGAAAAATGCACACTCGATCGGTTAGTATTGAACTAAGTGTCTGGCAGTGTCCATTTTTCTTACAGCGTTATGTCTTCCATTATACATTGACATTTACACGATAGCAATAATGTAAAATGTTATTTCACCGTAAAGAAAATAAAGTTTGTGGTATATCAATACCCAAGCAGACAATTTACGTTTAAAAAAAGTTTAGCTGAAACGTTTTTTATGCTATATAAAAATGTTAAACAGATGTTATTAAATATTTATTTATTAAACGGTATTTTAAATGAGTAAAAAACGTTTAACAGACGTTACAAACATTTTTATAACATTTATTAAACGTGTAGTTGTTAAAACGTAACAAATTTTAACAAATTTTATTTTTATTTTCCAGTTTATTCGTTCATTACACGATTTATAACGTTTATTAAACATATTTTAAATATAACTGTGTTGCTTGGGTAGTTTCAAAATGCCACACGAATAACATTCATGCTCGACCCATTCATTACAGATATTACGAATAATGCAATTAAACGCTATTATGTATAGCGACCGAATTAAATTTTTACATGAACTATAATAAGTATATGAGTTAAGAGAGAACAGAGATCAAAGAAAAAAAATAGACACTGGTTTAATATTGGAAAAATCCATTAATATCCAATCATATTAATAGCCACATTATGCGTTTGATAAATTTTTATAGGATGAAAAATGTACATATAATTTCTCATTGCGTATTAAAATTATACTATTTTAAAAAATTATACTACTATTTAAAAAATTATACGCAATATATCATAAAAATATGTAAAATTATATTGAAATGCAGCTATTAATATGAACTATACAAAAAAATGTACAAAGACAAATAAAAAATATACCTTGAACCCTATAATGTAAAATTAAAATATGATATTAAGGAATTCTTTCTAGAGACTCTCGGGTTCAAAATATATTTAAAATGCCAAGAAATTTACACTTCATATCATATAAAGATAGTAAAAAAACGCTATATTCTCAAATGCTACTTTTTTGCAAGCTTTCATACAGCATTAAAAAAATATCATTAAAAAAGCAATGTGAAAAATCTCAGATTTATATAGTTGCATTTATAAAAAAAAACTGAATTCAACTCGATGTAATCTCTAATATTCAGTAATAAGAATTCTAAAAAATTTGTGATGATGGAAGCTCTCAAAATTGCATCATAATTTTTATCTACTGTATGACATGATAAATCCTACTTATTTCAAATAATAATATTAAGATACAGAATAATCTAGAAAAACTACACGTAGTACAGACGCGTATGTAAGAATATCTTACCCTCATATTATTTATAATTGCATATAATTCACTGCTTTGCTTGTAAAACAAATGCATAAATATAAGACAAAAATTGCGACAATATTAATTTTTTGCAGCCAATGCATAAATATAAAATGATTAAAATTGTGTTATTCACAGATTAATAACAAAAAAGATCTCTCTTTATTAGAAATATAAAATTTAGTAGAAAAACTACGCACTTCGAGTGTCAGTTTAGAACTATCATTCGTCATTTTAGCACATTAAATGCATACTGCACTAAAACAGATTATAATTAAACTTACCATGGAGGATGATAATTGGGGATGCACTCGCT
Organism: Atta colombica; assembly: GCF_001594045.1. NCBI lineage: Eukaryota > Metazoa > Arthropoda > Insecta > Hymenoptera > Formicidae > Atta > Atta colombica. The sequence goes on along the minus strand of NW_017259206.1, from coordinate 4,234,116 downwards.
CGCAGAATATATTCCACCATAATTGCAACAGCGGTTGCAAATGCGTTGATCCCGGTGGTGGCTGGACGGTGCCAGTCAGGGTATCGAAATACTGTAACCACGGTTTTGTTATGCCAATAAAGTGTATTATTCTCACGTCGTCGCCAAATCTAGGATATAAATGAGAATTAGAAAACGAAAGATTTTTAATTGTTGCCGAATCGAAAGAGCGTAAACGCTTACTGTTTAAATGCGGGGAGATAAGAGTATGTCGCAGTAGAACACATGTTGTAGATAAACGGTAGATGCTTGGAGATATCCTTGCTAGCCCAGTCGCTAAAGTACATGTTCAATAAGCCTTGATCACCGCCATCAAACGAGCCCTTAGCAGCGGCGAATGCGGTGATTGATGCAAACGTTTGTTGAGATGGTCTGAATACAAATACTCCGGAATTAAAGCAGTCAGGCCAGCCGACGTCGGGCGCGGCCGATAGTTCTTCACGCTCGAATAACTCATCGCAGTTTCGTACAACCTAAAAAAAATAATTAAATAGATCTATACTAATGGTGATAGTTTCTCTTCTAACAGATTTAATTCCAACTTTTATACTGTATTTTATTTTTTTATAGATAATATATAACTCATTTTTTAAATGAGTTATATATTATGAGTTTAAATATATCATAACAAAGAATAAAATAGTGCAATTAAAAACTTTAAATCCAATTCCTATTTTAGCTTTAGTTCAGATGTAAAAATACTATAATATATAAAATGAAAAAATATATGTATCAAATATTTTATAGATTGAACAAAATTTCGCGTTACTCACAAGAGTATCTGCATCAACGAATACACACTTCTCGTACTGAGTTAGTCTCCAACAGTGTAATTTAGTAAAAGTAATGCCTAATTCTGGTCTAGCCAGTAAGGCCAGGTTCGCCTCGTCTTTCGAATCGAGAACATTGACTTCCTGCACCAAGGAGAATACTGCAGCCAATTTTTCCCTAACGCAAACAAGACGCTAATTACACGTTGGAATTAGAATTTAGTTAATGTCATTATATAGTTAAAACATTTTATAAATCGCAAAATGTTGACTACTGTTATTAATACCTTAAGATACACAAAATATTAGCGTTCTTTAATTAAGAGAGCAATCAAGACTTTAATAAGATAATATTGATATGCTTAAAAATTGAAAAGCTTGGAAGAGTAACACGTTATTGTTGCTATACCATAATACACACAATTCTGATCGCATGAAATGCGATTTAATATACATTTTATTAAATAAATCATTATAAATAAATAGACATTTATTACAATAAAATTAAATAAATAAAAATTAATTTCTCTCACTAAACTTAAGATTCTTGTAAAATCGACGTCATTTTTATAAAAAGAGGTTTAACTTTTTATTGTAATAACAATCGAATGTTGAATAAATACAAATGCTATAAATATGAGAAGTTTGTTTCAATTTTCACGACACGACTTGGCAGCTAATCTGCGTGTTGCATCCGGTAATCGCTGTATTGAACTTGGGGAACGACAATACCTCATGGTTGCCGTAACTCCGGGAGTGACAAGACAGGCCAATTCGTGCTTAGTGCCGACCCGGCGTAAGGAATGCGCCAGAACCAGGGCTCCCAGAGAATAGGCATCGTTCGTAGCCAGTGTAACCCACGCATATCCTAAAAGATGAAGAAAGATACAATAAAACGCTTGATGGGGTATTCGCTTCTATTAGATGCACCCGGGCCAAATCTATTTTAAACTCGGTGACTACGGCAAAGCTGACGTTTAAATCTACATCCAGTGAATATGTCCAGAACATGCGCGCACGGTAAGATATGGGATAGTGTCATTCAAGGCCAAACTCGAGAAAATTTTATTTAAATATTTCAACAAAATCGTTCTTTCTGTATCAATACAGATATTTTTTTGTAAATTGTTTTTGTATCAATTACTTACTACACAATATTACTCCTATTATATATCATAATGGTCTAAAGATACTGTATTTACACTTGCAAAATAAATAGCATGGATTTTGTATGTAAATATGCTGTTTTGTAGTGTCTTTCGATTCAATTCCAGACAACACGAAGAATGCGCGAAGCCAATTGTGATTTCGCGCATCGATAAGCGATGTGGCAAGATCGATAATTTCACGGTTAACATTGATTTTCAAATTAATCTACAATCTTACGTAAGCACAATTAAAGATAGGCGGTAAAATTATGCCAACGAACTCAGCTAAGTTCAAATGTTATCGTACAATCAGTACGCATTTTACAGACGTGCACTTTTACAGTCATCTACCTCAAATTCATGAAAAAAAAAAACTACATATATTATATTGCTACGTACAAAAAGAGTTGTAAGATGATTTGAGGAATGTCTATTACTTTCATAACAATAATAAGGATTTCTTATAATTTAAATAACAAAATAGAAAAGGATATATAAGATGCAACAATCAAAAATGCGAATTGATCTAATCTTGGTATAATTTATGAAAATTTTTCACAAAATAATCCTCCATTTTTGTTTGTTATAAAAATAGCAAAATAGAAAAAGGCATATAGAAATTAGGCATAGAAATTAATATATTAATAAATCAAAAATAGCGATAGTATAATGAAAATGAAAAATACATATTTCGATTAAATTTTGAGCCACTTTCAGATCATAAGATAAATGTAATTTTATCTTATGGTCTGAAGATGGCTAAAAATTGAGCTGAAATATTGGGTTGTCCGGAAAGTTCGTGCCGACTAACCTATATAATTTAATAAATGTATACTAAAATTTAAATTTTCTGCGTTTCAATTTTCCTTCAACATCGACACGAACTTTCCGGACAACCCAATATGTAATTTTTCATTAAACTTTTACTATTTTTTATTTATTATTATCATTTACTTTTATATTATTATCATGCCCACTAATTTCTGCGCTTAATGTCTATATATACCCTTTTCTATTTTGCTATTTTTATAACAAATAAAAAATGAACCATGTTTTGTGAGTTTTTATGAGTTAGACAAAGACTATAAGATCAAATATTTATATTTTTTATCGAATTCTTGATGAATGATTCTTGAAAAACTGCATTGGTATTGGTGCCTAGAATAATATATCAGTGCCTGCTCTTCGCGACACAAAAATCCAATGCATCCTACCACGAGAACGCAGAAGAATGCAAGTTAGACGAAAGGAAAAGCCGAAAACGAAGGTGATGTTGGCAGTCTTCCAACTCCGGATATATAATTAGAGTTCTCTCGCATTGGTCTCACTTCCTCCTGACTCGATACAAGAGATTTTATAATTGCAATTATTTATATTCATGACTGCATTTTACAACATAGATGCATTGCATATTCTGAGAAGAAAACTCTCAATGATGGCTAATAAATTATATTTTTAACAGACAAATTGTATAAAATAAGAAAATCCCTTTCTATATAATTTCAAAATAAATCCTTACACTGAAAGGGAGGAACCTAAAAGAAACTTTTGAATTCTTGATATAAAATAATTGTAACTTGTTGCTATAATAGTCGTCCATAATTAACAATTAAATTTTCATATTGATTTCACTATAAATATTTTATTATTAAAAAGTTAAATAAATTGTTACAAATGTGTGTGACAATTTTATGTGACAATGAGACTAAATGACTCATTTAAACAAATGCAAATGCATAGTTTTTTCCTGCATTGTCATGCAAATCGTCGTGCACGTTAAATGTACGATAACGAAAGTGGGATTTAAGTCGCAAAATGCAGTCGGACACGTGCAAAAATTTTTATCCATGCAGTAAAAAGTTGGCAGAACGAAGGAGTTGCAATCGCAGAGGCGTATCTCTTGTTTTTCGCAGGCGCGTAATTCATCGCGTATTTATTTATAACGTATCCTATTTCTACTTTGCGTGATATCGTACTATCCTCCGTGCGTAAGCAGACCAACGAGTTTTGGCTGTGTTCTATTTCCCTCCTGGATAAAACACATCACTTATTCTTAGGTAAATTTACGACGAAACTCCGGTTATCATCTTTTGCAAAACTGCGAGATACTTGTAGTTGGTTTTTAGAACTTTCATCGTCATGATCCTTCAATTTGTTATTGTATTTAAATCGGATGGGATATGAGGAAAAATGGTCGCGTTAGAATTCCGCTTCGAAATCCATAATAATTACATAATAATGTATGCATAATAATTACATAAATAATTACATAATAATTATGCTCTTCAAATGTGCTAAATTTAACTTAGTTGACTTTCTTACGCACCGATAAAAACAATAATAAACAAGACGAAAAATGGCGCAAGCTATGCAATAACGACTTGTTGTCGGTTCAAGGTTCATTTATCGGGAAAAGATCGCTAGAAATATGGACAATATTTGCTATTTAAGATATCAAGGAAACTGATAATTAGATATTTATGACGTAAAATGAAATATTAAGAAACGTAATACATAAAAGTGTTCCGGATAAAGAAAATATTTTGAAAGAAACTTCTATGACATGAATGCGAAATTGATTTTTTCTTAATGAAAATATTAAGCAACACGAAAAGTGCTGCTTGATATTTTGCTAAAATTATTATTATTATTATTGATAAATCTAAGAAATTAAAAAATTTATATAGCTATATAGAGATCTGAAAATAATTTTGTTAAATTATTAAAATAATTATGTAGGAGATTCAACTGGTTATTACAATGTTTTGCATTGCAAAGAATCGGAAAGAATGATTTTACTGAAGTGTTTAAAAATTCAGCTAGATATATACAAATCTGAGAACGATTTTGTTAGACCGTCAAAATAATCACTTAGCAATCTCAAGCATGAGAAACAAACAAAAAGTAAAAAAAAAGTTGTAAAAAGTTTTAACATTCTAGCAATTTGAATGTTAAAACTTATAATTATTTTGATAGTTCAACAAAATTATTTTTAGGTCTGTATCCAGCTGAATTTTTAGATACTTCACCAAATCCGTCCTTTATGCTCGTTATGTCCGAACATTCTACATAATTATTTTGGAGATTCATCAAATCTGACTAAAATTTTAAGTATTTCATAATCCTTTTTTTTTTGTGAACAAAGTTCCACATTTTCAATCGCGTTCCGTGATAATTTCTCAAATCAAAATCTACTTGATGACTGTTAACACTGGCGCGGAATTAGGGACTTGCCAAATACGTCCCGAGACACACGATAACCTCGTGAACGAGGAAGAATGTCATCATATGTACACGTGATTGAAGACATCGATCAGACCATTGATTCAATGATCAAAACTACGTAGTACAGAAAAAAATTTCTTTTATATAAATAATAAAAGAAAAGTTATTGAGAATCAGCAACATTCTTCAATATATTCCTAGTATATATGAAACTATTTTGAAATGGATTCTGATCAAAATGATTAATCTTTAGATATCTTTAGATATCATATTTTTCAGGAACAGAATAATTTTCGGTTGAAATTTATTCCAAACGGTTCCATAATATGGACCCTGCTTTGAAATTCATAATAAGATTGTGTTATAACGTCATTCGAATGTCGTTATAGCAAAATACGCATAGGCGAACGCTTTAGAATCCAGATATATGTTGATGATGACAATGTGACGGACAGTGGAAGGAGATGAAAGAAGTGGAGGAAGAAGAGAGCCAGGAGGAAGATCGAATTTCTAGCTACCGGTGTTTTCAAGATCGAGCATTCAGAGTCATGTCAAAACGCGACGTGTGTACTCCCTCTCATTACTCGCTCTTCTGTTCTCTATATATTTTCATTTCCATTACGCCTAATTTGATTGATCGCGCGATACGTTTCCTCCGCCTACTCGTCTCCCAATTTTTGTCCATCTGACAAAAATTAATTTTCGCTCTTGGAGCGAAGCAACGTAACATAAATGTAACGCAAAACAACAAGTTATTTTGTATAATATAAAAGGTCTGAGAAAAGAGAAGAATATTTTAATGAAAGTATATAGAAAGAACAATTTTACTTAATAAATAAAAACTTAGCTTAATACAGATATGAAAATAATTCTTCTGAACCATTATAAATTAATTGCCCAAGTATAATGAATAAAACTACAAAAAATTTTGAGATTCTAGCAATTTAGGTGTTCTACATAATTATTTTCAGTTTAATAAAATTATTTTCAGACTTATATGTAGCTAAATTTCTAGATACTTCAGCAAAATCGTTCTTCCCGTATACTATTTATAAAAATATTCAAGATTAAAATTAAGAAATGGGACTTGCAATCGATAGAAAATTAGGTGGAATCGAGATGAAAAGAAATCAGAAACTCTGCATTACACTGTTTGAATTCTTCTGTCTAATTTTAAAGTGAAAGAATTAATCTTCCAGCGACTGATGTTGAAATAGGATAATTACTCTTCAGACACGAAGCTATTTTTCGCGTATAAATTACAAGAGAGACGCGAGACGAAAAAAATATTTTAGTGCACCCGCTATATTTACTGTCGCGAGGGTTGATCTTTCCTTTGAGAGACGCGGAGGTGAAGTCTTCCACGTATAACGTTATGGTGCGAGAATACTCGAAACCTGAGAGGAGGCAGACTGCCGGCATAGGTTTATATTTATACAAGCCGCTCTTCCAGCTCTTATAATAGCGAGCCGGTCTCGTATTCGTGGCGAAATGCATTCATACGTCTTGCGTTAGGTCAAGCACTTGAGCGTCAAAACCTGGCTACTTCCTTATAAGATTCGCGATTGCAAATTGCATCAACATGAATAATATGGATATCCTCGAGCTATTTTCTGCAATGCATGTGCTAGCAAAAACCAGTCATCGATAATCGACACTCATCGTCGATACAATCAAAGAGTCTACAAGTTTTAATCTTGACTGATAATCTTAAATTAAACGTTCTTAATTTTTCCAGTATTCCTATAGGAATTTAAAGCTTCACGTTTGACAGACAAAAAAGCAAATCCAAAATTATCTATGTATTTATATTCTACAATAAGGAAAAAAATTAGTCATAATTTATAATAAAATACAATAACTGAAATAACATTTTTACATGGTAAATTAGAAGTCTGCTTGATCTATAATCTATAATCGGATTCTCTTCCTGTCTTTAATTTGAATGCTAATCATATATTCTCTTTTTTCTTTTAATTTGGATGCTAATCGCTACTTTCTTGCGCACATTGTCTATTTTTACGACGAGAGCACTACGAAGAAAACACGTGCCCCAAACTAGTGCTCGAATCCAAAGCAGACGAGGTCAAGATTGAGATCACATAAAAATAGTATCGTCAGTTGTCGATAAAGGTCCAATGAACTTGACAATTAGTTGACTTGCACGAAATATCTCGCACGTCATTTTTCCTTAATTATTTATTTGTAGTGCATATAATTATTTAAAAATAATTATTTGCACTTTCTTGTTTATTAATCAAGTGTTAATCAAGTTCCCCTCTTGGCTTGTAATGCTGAAAGTAATAAAGTTTTTTGTTCTTATGGTTTTCAAAGAAGACGATTCACAAATATTAAGAGATTAAGATAAAAAAAAATGAAACCTCAATCAATGATAAATAAGGTAAACTCAAAATGGAAAGAAATCGTATGGCGAAACGAAAATTCTACATTAGAATAAAATTCTTTAGTCTAATTTTTAAATGAGAAAAATTCTCATCTAAATCGATATTCAGTTTATTTAAAATAACTTTTCAATCAATAAAAGTAAAACTCCTTTTAGACAATGCATGATTTTAAGTAAATCTCTGTGATTATATTCTAGATAAAATTTAATAATCTTGGAAACATTAAAATAAATAAAGAAAATAATTATTGGACTACTTTATTTCGTGCATCGGATATTATTCTGCAAATATGTTTTAATTATTTACATTCGGTATTATGATAATGATTTGATTTATCATAGAAGATATATAATATTTCTAGATGTTAATAATCTAGATTTTATGTGGAAAATAAATATTTCTCAAGATATAGCCGGTGGCGATCGATATATAAGCATTCTCTTATCGTATAACTTTCAATTACATGCGCCGCAATTGATATGCCATCGCGGGTCACTCGAGACCGGTGCGACGTGCTCATCAGTCTCATTAGTCTCGCAGTGAGAACAATCGAGGCTCGTATCTTCCATAGATAAAATCGAAAAGTTTTGGCACGAGATTATCTAAACGATTGGTTATTAAATCCACACCTAGTTTCACCAACGAGTTCCATCAGAGTATATATTTAATCTCAGTTTAACTTAATCTTTATCTTTTTCTAATTCTTAGAATTAGAAATTTACTCTTTATCATATATATAATTTAATATAAAGATAAAAAGTAAATTGAACTAAAATTAAAGTTAATGCAGTTACATTAGTGGAATCAGATTTATTGGAAACCAAGAATTGTGAATTGGAAATTAGAATTTAACTGATAAGCACCGCGAAACATTTCATAATTAAAAATAAACGAACTAAAAACTTCTGATTATATCAGTCAGAATTCTAATTATCTGAAATAGAATTGTAAGAATTCTATTTGAGATAACTACTATATAGATATAATAAATTTAATCAGAAAAAAATTTTGATTTGTTTATTTTCAACCAGAATTCCAATTAATGTAAACTTCTTCAGTAGAAGATAATTTTAATCTTAATCGATTTTGTTATAATAGGAGAAAAGAAATCAAATCAAACATACTTTACAATGTAAAAATATTACTTTACTCATACAGATTTTATTGACTAATTTTTGTTTATTGCAGAATATAAATATATCGATAATTTCATACTTGATATATTTCTTCTCTTAATTAAAACACGAAAATTTAAACTGCAAATAATGCCGGTAAAAATTAAGGTAATTCACAGGAGTTAATTTTTAATTAATTTTAATTAACGTATATTTTCTGAGTATCGGTCGTCGGCGAATAGTTTTTACGTCGCAAAAAGTCGTTCGATGATATCCGTAATTATAATCTCCATGATAGTGTGATACAGTTTTTATGCAAAAAAATCTTACGTTCCGTAAAATCTTACGTTCCACGTTATGCAAAAAAAATCTTATGTTCCGTAAAATCTTACGTTCCACGGGTTTCTCTACCTATGTCGGACGCGCGAAGATGGAATCCGAAAGAATAATTTTATTGAAATATCTAAAAATTTAGCTATATATATGTATGAAAATAATTTTATTAGATTATTAAAATAATTGTAATATGTACATAGGAATTTCAAGTGTGATGAGCAATGCTGCAAATAATTTTGACAACCAATTTGAGCATTTTTAAAAATTATTTTAATAACCTAATAATTATACAATAATCTAATTATTAATTATACAACAATTACAACAATAGTCTAATTAATTTAATAACTTATTATTCTCAGATCTGTATCTAGCTAAATATTTTAGCAAAATCGTCCTTTTCTTGAAAATGAAATACTGAAGAAATACTGCGTATCAGAAAAAAACTACGCGGCATATCCTAAATATACACGTCGGCGATGTCACGAGTGTTCATTTCAATACTTTCTGGCGCGCATTCGGACACACCTGCGCGAACAATCGGGCGAGTGAAAAGTTGAGCAGCAGGAGGATGGCACGGAGCGGCAAAAATCTCGCCGAAAGTACGCAGGCGATTCCGCGGAAGAATAAAAATAAGGGAGAGTATTTGGCAAGGCGCCGCCGAGTTCTTCTCCCTCTTGGAGGGTCGGCCAGGAATAAACGTCAGACTTCAGAGATATCCCGGCGACGCTGACTTATCTTGTTATCTTATTTCTTGTGTACACGAGGAATGCAGCGTCCAGAGAGAGAAAGAGAGAGAGAGAGAGAGAGAGAGAGAGAGAGAGAGAGAGAGAGAGAGAGAGAGAGAGAAAAGTGTGGAACACAGTTAGAGCTTCTTCGCGAGCCTCGCCTTTTTACTCGCCAATTATGCGACCAATTAGCGTGATAGTCTGTGTGAAGGTGCTGATCTCTTAGGAGGATTGTATAGGGATTGGTCTTTTTAAATCAGATGATAATTATTCATGTTATTTGCAGACGTTACTTCAAAGACTCTGTACAAAGAGCACGAGAAATTTTTTTTTGTGACTTATATTTAAAATTTATACATGAATATGAAATACTTACTATATCTAATAATTTATCTGATTTATATGATGTGTGTATTATATTTCGCACTCTAAGGAATTCTTTCTAGACTTATTGTTAGTGCCGATTTCTATTTAGTAGACACTTTCCTTTTTTCTTTCTGGAGTATAACGCTTGTCTCAATCTAAATTTGAAGGTGTTTAGAATTTTCAGAATAGCGATCAATTTTTATTAGGTATAGGAAAAAGTTCGTGGCGTTTTTTAAATGCCATCTAACGGGAAAAACGCCACAAACTTTTTCCCACACTTAATACTTTATATTGCATGTCAATAAAATCATTCATCGTTATCATCATCATCATCATCATCATCATCATCATCATCATCATCATCATTGTCGACATCATCATCATATAATTATATTATTATTATATTATTATTATTTTTATTTAATATATTATATCATTATTATTTTATAATAATAATCATCATATAATATTATGATATATCGAGTAATTTTTCTTTAAGGAACCATGAAAAGTGACAATTTTTATTATTGAAAACAATGATAGAAATTTTCACCTTTCACATTTTCGATCTAATTTTTAAAAAGTTATACAATCGCTTCCCCGGTCAGCGATCGTGAAATTTTTCACTAAGAAACGTGAAAGATTTTAAATTTAAACTCGACACTCCGCGCGATTATTCCTCAATCGATCACGTAGTCGATTCGTGAGAAAGTTCATGCTTGCGATTAGTGAAGAAGTTCATGGCGGAATCGAGGCGAGCGGGAAATGAAAAGTGAACAGCTTTGACATTCGAAATTGCATGAACCGATGGCCCTGCGGGCTCGAAAAACTTATTAACTTTCTTAACTCTCGAATTATCGCCGCAAATTCAACTTTCTAGCGCGGTCGCGGCTTCCGGAGCCAAGCTCTTCAGCCTCGTCCGGACGAAAAAAAACGAAAACAATCGGCTCCGGCTATCTCCGTTCACCTCTTCGATACACGTCTGCATCGCACGTGTATTGAATGGCTCCGAGTTCCGATCATGGATTCGTCTCGCAAATCCGATCGCGTCACGAGAAGAGAGAGAGATTGAGATTAAGACGCGCTCGTGAAAACGGCGAACGAAGGTCATCAGGTCAAGACCGGCGGAACGACGTTATCGGCCGGCGAGCCCAAGTTGGGCCGCGTGGCGATCATTCGGGATCGGCAAAACTTGTCTCAGACTTACCGCCCATGACTGGTGCTCGAGGCAGTGAGAGAACTCGAGAGTTTATTCTTCTTCTTCTTCCTTCGCGCCTGGACCGGGAGACCGAAACGTTCCCGTACACACCCACCACCTGCCGGCACTCACCGATGGAACAGGAACAGTCCGCGTGCACCTCGTCGGCGCCACAACACGAGTGAAGAGCAGAGCAATGAAGAGAGCGGCAAGTCGTACTTCGTAGCGAATCAGCCACTCTACGAGATACTGCGATCCCCCACTTCTCGCTCATCCCTCCCATCCACCCCCTCGCCGCGTCAGTCTGCAGCTGCGGAAAGTGCTCCACTTTACCGACTATGGGATTGCAGCTGTCGGAGAGTATTATCTGGAGCATCCGGAGTTGATTTAAATGCTGACCGCACGTCCAGTAAAGACTGTATGAGGGTATCGATCACGTAATCTTTTTTTCTAGCACGAAAACGTGTAAAGTGAATTTTTTTTATGATGTCCCTGGTGAAAAATTCTGAAAAATTTTTATCAGGGACATCATAAGAAAATTCACTTTACACGGTTTCGTGCTAATTTTTCAGAATTTTTCTATGATTTTATAACTTTCTCTTTTTTCATTTTTTATATGAATTGAAACATTTCTCAGAAAATCTATATCTTTTCTCAGAATTTTTCATATATGTTAATTATGAAATAGCGTAAGATTTTTAAGATTTTTTTGTAAGTATAATTTCTAAATGAAATGTTATAAAATCTAAAATATTTAAGAATACTTTTTAAAAATTATGGGATGAGAAATTTCAGAATATTTCAGAATTCACTTGTATGAAAAATTCTGAAAGAAGATGTAGAACTTTTCGAATATTTCTGAGTATTTCTGAGTATTTTTGAAAAATCCAATTTCAATTCGTATAAAAATTATGAGAAAAATTTTCACCAGGGGTATGTGTTGTACAGATTCACATTGTATACGAAAAATTTTTACTTTTCCTTAGAGAAAAAATTAGGTGAGGTCTGTTTTTTTATTCCTACACTAAATTATATATTAATTATAAATTATTATATATTAGAACTCTCTTTCTCTCGTTTTCATTGAATATATCTATTTATATCTATTTCACTTTAAGTTCCAAAAGTGTATACTAGTTCTTATAGAAAACAAATTATCGATTGATTCCCAGACTAGACATTGAGATTGAAATTAGATTGGCCCAATCAAATAAAGTTTAACTTAATATCAGTTAAACTTAATATCAGTTATCTTTCTTTTGATTGGTTAAATTTCAATCTAATTTCAATTTTAATTTTTAATCTAGTAGATCTTTACGATATTCTGCTCTAGAAATTGAGATTAAATTTGACTAATCAAAGTATGTGCACTTTGAATGTGCTTTGAATTTGTTCAAATTTTCATTAAACTTAATATTGACTTTCTTTCTTCTAATGGATTAATTTCAATCTCAATCTCAAACTCTAATTTGATACAGGCTTTACATTTCAGTTCTTTCTAGCTAAACTTTTCGTACTTTTTGTCTCCATTCTTCTTCTCTTCAACGTTCAATTATATTTTATTTGAAAGAATCTAGTTCAATTTTATTTTTAAAAAATATAACGTATAGAGAGTGCAGCTGCGACGAACGGAACTATTATCCAGTTACAGCGACTTCTGAAGGCTTTTACAGGCTTTTACCAAAATAATTGAATTAGAAAACTAGAATAAAGCAGAATAACTAATTAATAAATTAATAAATTAATAAATTAATAAATTACAATAAGAATTTTAAAATAAAAGTTTTATAGTAAAAAATAAATTAAAATGAAAGAGAATAAAATAATAAAACTATCACGAAACGGAGACAGACATTTCTGAAGGCAGAATAGTACAAGATACCAAGAAAAAAAAATAGATATATAAGTAATAACAGATATACTAGATATAATAATAATAATAAATATCAACAGAAAATAATAAACTCTCTTGGTTACACAGCGGAATTCTTATCAGCTTTAACTTGTGAACGGACGTAGCATTACGTCAGTGGCTCCGAAGTTAAAAAAAAAGAATAAGTGACATTATATTGTCAATCACAATGTTGCAACTATTACATCACCGAACTGATAATTGAATTAGAAAATTGAATACGCTCGCGTTTAGCGCTAAAAATATCAGATGCGCACGCATCTACAGACTTAGCATATTAAGTTAAAAATTGTCATTCATTAGTGTTTCAATTTTCATAGATATTATGTGTAATGCTCAGCAAAACATATTAGCAATATGTGCTTGCCGATTCAAATAAAATGTAAATGCGGCAGATCGATATCAGTGACATAATCTGACAGCAGATTATCAGCAAAAAGCGAATCGAGCAAATCAGGAATCTGACCTTTCTCTTACAGAATCTCTTTTCTTAATTGTTTAGACTATGTGTTCCATTCTGTAGATCTGCCATCAATATTCTATCGAAATTCTATTATTTTTTAATTTTGCTGAATATGTATATTAGCGAATATTTTATGAAACGACCTCGCACTAATTATATAAGAAAATTAGATCCCATTCACAAAGAAAAAAATTTCTTTGGATTTAATATTCCTATTTATTTGACTAAAATTTGTTTCATTGTCAACAAGATATGCTTAAACGAAATATTATTTGTGTGAATAAAATATGAATAAATTTATTGTTTCATTCGAAGAAACTCTATTGTTTGACAGAAATAATATTATTATTTGAAGTGATCTTTCAATCAAATAATATTATTTGGTTATAATGAATACAAACAATGAAATTTATTTATTTAAAATTATTTATTTAAAATAGCAAAATATATTGATAGAGGATGTTCCATGCAAATAATTGCTTTTTTAGAAGAACCATTACATTTTTTGACCGAAATTACGAAAACAGTAGCTATAATACAAGATAACAAGATTAAATTATGTGCTATGATATATTAATTATGTTTGTGCCATACAGTTTGATCACGCGAATGCCAAAGACGTCTATTCAAACAAATAATGTATTTAAGACAAAGATAAGATGTTTCAAATTCGATCGTACTTATTGATTCAAATATTTATTTGGGCCATTCCAAATAACAAATTTATTTGAATATAATAAAATTTATTAAATCCATAAAGAAAATCTTTTTCTTCATGTTGAGATGAGCTTTAATATAGGATGTAGCTATTATAATGTCGTGAATAAAAGATATCACAAACTATGCACAAATACATCAATGAAATACTATATATTAATATAGTACTCTCTAAATCTGAATCAGTGAATAGTCACTAATTATCCAGTTATAGGCATACTTGGCATTGATAATCAGTGAAGTTTAACTAAAAAAGGAAGAATATTTAAGCATTAATAACTAAAATAAAACCGATATTTGCATATTAATTTCAATCTTTCAATACCAAATTCATTGAATTTAAACACTAAGCAAGGTTAGTTAGATCACATAATAAAGATTAGCTAGATTAGGGATCTCATATTTAATTCACTGATTACCAGTGACATACTTGGCACTGATATCAGTGATTATCTATTGATTCAGATTTAGAGAGTATCTTGTCGATGACAAACAATTATATCATTAATGATATGTTATTAAGAAGGCGCGCCAAGTGCGTATATTGTTAACAATAGTTGTTATCTACCGTTTCAAATAACCCACATTTGCGCTAATTATTTATAAAGTCGCATCATGACATAGATGCGCTGTTTAAATTACCTAACTTCTTTATTTCTCTGAGAGTTGTGGCATTCTGAGGCTTTAATCCCAAAAACCCATAGGTTTAATGCTCTACAAGAATGCTCTACAAATCATACAGCACATTTAGGACGTTTTCTGGACGTCTTTAAGATGCCCTTGAGAGATTTCTGCTGTATTAAGACTTAATAATGGATAGTTGAGCTATGACGTACTAAAAGCGCATGTAAACACAAGTTTGATAGCTTTAATACACCAAATATTGAAATATTATACAAAAAAGTGAAATATTATATTAATATATTATTGAGCTTCTATGATATCTTCTATTTATTCACCACATTATAAGTTATATTATATGTAGAGTCCGACTGAAATTTCGGTTTCGATTTCGATTAATTTCGGTCAAAAATCAGGATTTCGATTTAATTTCGGTTTCGGCCGAAATTAAGAAAAAATTTCGGTGAGTAAACTAAAATTATACAAATTGCAACGCTCCGGTGAACGTTCAAAAAACAATTGTTCGATTTTAATTATTAATTTGGTTAATCTTAAGACAATTTGAGTAGAAACTTTGATGTGATCCTAATAATAACTGTGATCTGATTTCTTTAAAAGTTGAGGATGCAATATTTTCATATTATTATAGTTAGATATTTTAATAAAATCTTGTTTTTTAAAGAGTACATAAATTTGTCATGATTTCTGAAAATCAATTTTATAGTTTCTGTAAAATTAATTTAAAAAATGTCGATTTCGACTTCGGCCGAAAAAATGTGACTATTAGCTTCTCTCTCTCTCCCTCTCTCCCTCCCTCTCTCTCTCTCTCTCTCTCTCTCTCTCTCTGTCTTTTTTCTTAGTAAGACTTATTTAAGTTTCGGTTTCCACCGAAATTGAATGCTGACAACCGTTTTCGTTTTCGGTCAGAAGTAAAAATATGATGTCGGTCAGACTCTAATTATATGTGAAAAACTCATTTCATCGGGATTTAATTTTTCCTACAATTAACGAAGTTCTTCGCTTTCGACCGATTTAACTGACCGTAGATTATCTTCCTACCCATAATCTTTCTACGCATCGCCGTCATCGACGCAATCCGAAGCTCGCTAATAGGGATTATTAGCCGACCGATCGACGACCCTCCCTTCTATCCCATCCACATCGAGGATCCCGGTCGGCGGTCACGAGGGTTCGCGGTCGCGGAGGGTCAGGTGAGTTCGCGCCGATCAGGTCGCGCAGCTTCGAGTCCTCTGAGTCTTCCGAGAGCTTGCGAGCACTTGCGAGAGCTCTCGAACCCACGTCGCGACACCTGCCGCGAGAACGACGCGGCAGTGCGATTGCGTCGTTTCTGTTCCGGTGTTTTCCGAGCCGCACCATCGTGCGCACCACCACCGCACCGCATCAGCGCGGAAGGCTGCGAAGTGCGCGGAGTGCGGAGATCGGGCGGCAGACATGCGGCGTACAGCGGGAGTAGGTGCGTTAGGGGCCGGGCAGCATTCGCGCCGTTAAGCCGCCCGGGGGGGAAACACCGACGACGATCACGACGGCAACGAGGACGGCAACGTTGAGCAAGTGCGTGAGGCGCGTGGCTCGCGGTGATTCTACAATGTAGTCCCGTCGCGTGATTCTGTCCGATTTTATCCGTCTATCCACCTGTCCTATCTCTCTCTCTCTCTCTCTCTCTCTCTCTCTCTCTCTCTCTCTCTATCTCTATCTCTATCTCTATCTCTCTTTTCGACTCTCTTTTTCTTGTTCTTTCTCTGTCACTGTCACGTCGTTCGGGCACCGGGTGTCGCAGACGGAGAGGACCGAGAGGACGAAGATCGGCGCGAGAATCGCGTGTGTCGATTCGGAGAATACAGATTGTTGACAACTACACAGGAGGAAGGATGGCGAGCTCACCTACCAGTATCGAGAACCAGATCGACAGCTTCCTGGAGCAGTTCAAGCGCAGCGCTTCCCGGGCGATGGAGGAGACCGCTGCTCATCATCAACGCTCCGGTAGCTACAACGCCTGCAGCAGCAGCATCAGCCGCAGTCGCAGCGGCAACCTGGACTTGGAGCTCCTTGAGGCGGGTAAGTTCTGGACCGTTCGATCTGGTCGTCCTGGGAACAGGATCGGGAAGAGCGGAGGGAGTAAAACGCGGATCTTTTAACTTCTTTGCGCTCCGAGGCTCGTCCAGGAATTACCATCTCCTTTCTCTCTCTCTCGATAATCTGCAATGTAAACAGGAATGAAAAGTACCTATTCTGTACTTTTCTTAATCCTCCTCAGCTAACATCGAAATTTCTAACATAATTACTGAATCTGTAAGACTCATTTGATTTAATGTCATCAATTGAATGGCATTAATTAATTCAAAGTGATTTTAAAGAGTCAAGATGACATAATTGGTATTTGAAAAAAAAAAAACACGGAAAACAGTTTGACTTTTCACATACCTATACATCTGGAAATAATTTTATTGGACTATCAAAACTAATTATGTAGGAATCTCAAACATGATGAGCAATGCTGTAAAAAGTTTTGACATTCTCTCAACCAGTTTCGGTGCCTTACATAATTATTTTGATGGTTCAACAAAATTATTTTCAGGTCTATATCTATAGATACCTGAAAATAATTTTGTTTTGTTTTACTGAAGTATTTAACTGTAATTAACTGTACATAGTTAAATTTTAAATATTCGACAAAACCGTGAATGAATACATTATACAAATACGTTTTAATAAGAATAATTCAATTGTAAAGTTTTAATAAGAATGGTCGCATTTCTTCATTTATAGATATAGACCTAAAAATAATTTTGTTTTGTTTTCCTGAAGTATCTAAAAATTTAACTATAAATATAATGTGAAGGCTATAAAAGTCAACGCTGATTGTAAACATGCGTAATTTTAATAATAAATTAATACAAAAAATTTATATTTATTATTATTTACACATTTATTATTTTTGTATCAATAAAAGGAATCTTTATAACAATTAGTTTAATTTAATTGATTATTACAATTTAATTTATATAGTTATTTTAGTAAAATCATGAATGAATACAAAATTAATAAGAATCATTCAAGTTTGTGTAAACACAAAATTCATAATATAAAGCACATAATATAAATCACATAATATAAAGCAAAATAGAATCGACCTTTTTAACAGATGAGTAATTCAGTGGATCCAATAGACCCATCGATTAGCTCCGGAGGGTTAAAAGTAAATTTGCCGCTGTAAGCGAGAGATATCATCGCTAATCTTCAAATCGCGGAAGCTCATTGTCGGGTTCTTGCCGTGAGAAGTTTCCTTCGAGATCCGCATGCCCGAACGCGCACCTTGAATTATGTCACATCCTGTCGTTAATCCTACGCGGGGTGTAAGTTGTGACATCGCATCGTCGCGTTGAGTCGCGGCGGATAGATCGAAGGGCTCCGAAGAAGATCTCGCGACTTTACGCTGCTCGAAGCTCCTCTGCCTGGCACGATTAATTCCGTGTAATACGACAAATTATTACTGTGTCGCACATAAATGTACACGTGTACTTATGCGAGTGTATGGAACAGCAAGACTTCGTGACACTTGATGTTTAAGTTTGACGTCATACGCGAAATGCTTAGTTATATTAAGCTTGCTCTCGTTTAAATTAGATACTTATACACTTTTCATTTCATAATCGCAAAGTAACAATAACATTATATCAGTGACTTCCTATTCAACAATATACTTGTTATAACAAGTGTTATATTATATTTATATGTTGAATGAGAATTTGTAATATTTGATGTAATGACTGTTCCTTGTACATACTTTTCACATAATAAACACAAATACGGAGTAAACAAAATACGGAGAGAATTTTTTTCTTAGATCCTGAAAATATATGATAGTGGGATAATTGTATTTCGAAGAATTGTTATGTAAATCTCTCTCTCATAAATAAAACAATAATAAAGTATAAAATAAGTTTGACTAATTTTACTGACGTGCATAATAAAAATTTTTTAAATATTATATTATACAACAATTACCATATTTTCTGGGTAAATTTTAAAAGAAAATTCTTTCCGTGAAGTAACATTATATCACTGATAAAATTTCCTATTCAACGATATACTTGTTACAACAAGTGTTATATTATATTTATTATATTGTTAAATGGGAATTTATAAAAATTATAATATTGACATAACGTTACTTTGTGTTTATTACGAACATCTTTTTCACGTTCTTCTCTCAACAAAGGTCTATTCTTTATAGCTGAACTAGTATAATTCGTTATACTTGAAATGAAATAGATACACTGAAAAAAATGAGGCTGGTTGCGTTAATCGGATTACCAATCGAAAATGAACTTTTCTGATTGAATTTATTATAATTCTAGTTGAGAGATAATTAGAAATGAATATGGTCAAAATTTTCTGATTCATTTGTTTTAAAGAATTGTTCTTAGTGTACATATTTATTACATTTGAAGTTTAGTGAAAACTAGAAAGAAAGTCTCAATTCAATTTAATGCAATAATAAAAAATATCCATATTCTCAAACAAATCGAATATACGGAAAATATACGGAAATAATAGAATATTTCCCTAGTATATTTTTGTGAGTATATTTGTAGTATATTTATGATATTTTCTAAAGATTCCAGACGGTCCATATTGATGCATTTCTCATTTCAATTTGTGAAATTGCAAAAAGTGCAAATTACGATAAACGAGATCTAACTAAAGAAATGTGGAAGACCTCGGGTGTTCTCCATTGCCTGTTCTCTCTCTTCTGTGGTTTGCAGAAATTTAATTACAGCCCGAGTTTGCGGTTGGATAACTTTCCTCTTTTGTTTACCCACGAGGAGGGTAGTTGAAGGGCTCCGATTAAAATCCCCGATTTAAATCCGGCGGTGCCGCCGCCGGCTGACGGCTGTGCTTCATTTATTTGTATATATCGTGTGACATCGAGTGCAAGCGTCCGTCAGTTTTCGATGGATGTAGAAGACACGATATGTGCACCAGGATGCGAGTTCCGCGCAATCGGGTTCTTCATAATTCTGTTCCTCAAATTGCGCGTGACGCGCATCGATCCCCCCCCGTGTATTTTATTACTTGGGGATTCGCCAAAAGCTGTCGTTGGAAAGATTGAGGTGTATTGCGAGAGAATCCATCTTTCCAATAAAATGATAATCAAAGCCATCGCGAGAAAAAATCTTTATTGATTTCAGCGATATTTGAATAATTAAGTATTGATGGATCCAGAAATTTGTTAAGGGAAGTCCTTAAGTTAACTCACCGCACATAATTTTTTTTTAATCGTCAACGACGATAAGATACGAAAGATAGAATATTAAATTATTATTTAAATTATTACATTATTAATTAAATTGTTATTGTTAAATTATTAAATTATTACATTGTGAGAAAGTATTGTTTAAACATGTAATTCAAAAACCATTAATTTTATTTAAAATTACATTAACACAACGAAAGAATAATATAATAGAATCTATATTTTTTGTATCTAGGAGTTTTTTTAATAAAAAAAAATTGTAGAATATTAAAATTGTGATTAAGCATTTCAGAAAAAATATTAAAAATATATAACATTTTTAAAAAAGGTGATAAAAAAAGGCTATAAATATTAAAAAAAAAAGCGAGTCCAAGAGAGATTCTTGGATCTGCCAGTGTAATCAAGAAGAGAGAAATATAAGCGTTATTTTTATACTTTTCATGTTAAAGGAAATTATGTTAAAGGAATTAACCATATTTAAAAGTAAGGCGATATAAATTTTTATTCGACGGCGATTTTTATTCAAAGTGATTAATACCTCTTGAGTCGCTCACGCCGATCTCTTCATCGAATCTAGTTATTCTTCTTATATTTTTCTCCACTTTTTATTCTTATTTAAGCAACGACTGGTGCACAATAGATCGCGAATTTATTTACGGGATTCGCGATGTGGACGTGCGCATTTATTATTGATCAACAAACAATAGAACTCGGCGGTTCTTTTATTCGCATATCGCTGCAATTAAGAGTGGCACCTTCTACTCGTTAATAATCCATCGACATTCCGTTGTCCTCCTCTCTCTTTAGAATAATTACATTCTCGGTATTCTTACGTTCTCAAATGACGGTAATTAGCCGCGAGTATTAATTGAACCCCAAAGTTCCTCGCGTGAATTTTTTTCTCTCACGTGCGAATTACGGGCAGCCATTTGACGATGACGATAAATCAATTTCCGTCTGATGGAGCGAGTAATCGAGTAACGTCGTCTTGCAAAATATCTTTTGTCATGTTAACGTCGCCACGTTCTGCATTCACTTTGTAACTAGTTACAAAGTAGCACCTTAGTTGTGAACGTTAAATGCGTTTTATACAAATATTTTTGATTCTTTGTCTTCGTTCGATATACATGCTATTGTACTTAATTATTTAACAACGACTGATTATTGTTGTTAATTTAAGTTTTATATTTTGGCAATTAATTAGTCTCACTCTTTTGAAGTGGAATTTCACTCTTAAAGATTGAAAATTCTGGCATTCTTGAAAGATATTGGCAGAATTTTCATTCTTTAGAATGAGATTCCATTCTAAAAAAATTTTTAAAAAATTTGGAGAATAATTATTGCTATAATTATCGATCATTTTAAATTTATGTACAAGTAGATGAGTCAGTAAGTAACCTTAATACATATTGTCGTAATTTATGGGGGCAAAATTAAGGTCACTTATTGACTTACCTATCATATATATTAATCCATAACATTGTAGGATACATAAATATTTTCCTTTGAAAATATAAAAAAGTAACAGTTAGATTTCTGATCTTTAATCTAATTTTTATATAAATAAAATTTTTTTAAATAATTTTTTTTAATCTAAAATTTTAATTCTTCGTAAAATTACCTATAAGAATTTTATTGTTGTATATTTAACTTTTCGAGAAGTAGGTTACGAACGTGAAACCTCGTTTCCCATTACTCATATCTGAATCAATCATTCGCACGGAAATCTTTTTCTTAACATAGTATTTAATCCATTAAGGCATACGGAGATAATCTGTTCGTATTCAAGCAGGAATACGAAAAAAGCGTGCGAAAGTCAAATCAACGTTGTTTCTCGAATGAATTAATTGAGGAGCAGACTTTCAAAATGCGTTTTGTCCAAAATTTTCATAAAACGAGAAAGAAAGAAACTATGCTACACAAGAAAATTGCACTTTATAGAAAATAATACTATGCCAATCAATAGAATGTGAAATATTAAACAAAATTGTTAAACAATTACTAAAAATATTAAACAAATGTATTTTGTTTATTTCTAGTTAAAAAACTCTAATGCACTTCGAAATGTCTATGTTTTTTCATAAATTAACGATAAAAGATACTTTCTGAACCTCTCAGAGTATCTTATAATATAAGTCTTTGAACACTATAACGCTATTTTTAACTAAAAAGAAAAGGAAATTTTGGACAAAACGTATTTTGACAGAGCAAAGTACCTCTCCTCAATTGTTAACCGCTTTTTTGCGTTTCGAAAGAGCAGAGTACCTATCTTGGAACAAAATCGGAATGGATACCAATCGAAATTATTTAATTATTCCTTAGATTTCTATTGTGAATTTCTGAGAAAAATGAAATAATTCCGATCGAAATCCATTCCGATTTTGTTCCATGATAGGTGCCCAGCAGACCTACTTTATAAGTAATTCTTAACGCAAATTTCGTTATCATTATAACGTTACTGCGCAGCTTTTTTATCATGAAAGAGTTACAATGACAACGAAATTTGCGTTAAGAGTTACAGAATAGATTTACAAGTCGGATCTTATTCATGCAAAATATGTGCATATGCGTGATATCGGCTGACTTTGACAGAGCGCGACACGCCGCGAGTCACGTGCACTCGTCCCCTCCATGTCGACTCGACTTGTTCGCCATTGGTGATCCTTCGCAGTTTCTCACCTCCCCTCCAATCAGGATCGTAGTTAGGATAAATGTTAGCTTGATCTCCGCTCGAAAATGGGCATCAAATTTTTTTCTCGGAATCCGCTGGATTAAATTACGTAGAAAGAACGATTTTGCTGAAGTATCTCAAAATTTAGCTGAATACAGATCTGAAAATAATGTTACATCTTGCATTATAAAAATAATTATGTAAAGAATTCAAACTAAAATGTCAAAATTTTTTGTAGCATTGCTCATCATGCTTAAGTTTTTTATTATAATTTTTTATTATAATTATTTAATAATTGTTTGATGTTAAACAAAATTATTTCCTTTATATTTTTTATCCTCCAGCGAAATCAATACTTCCATGCACGAAGAATTATCGAATTTCTGTCTCACGACTTGACAGCGTAATGGCCTTGCTGTTGCGCGATTAATTATGCTACTCAAATAGATAGTAAACTTTTCTTCCGACTTTCGTAATTTTGGGTGCAGCTGCCCAGCGAGAAAACGTAGATACGACGTCACGTATTAATTATTAATTACTTTGATGGCTCAACAAAATTATTTTCAGATCTATGACTGCACTGAAAAAATATACTGAATTATAATAAATCATTTGTTCGAATAATTCCAACTAAATATTAACTTACAATACATAAATATTTAATTAATAATGATTCTTGTAGTAAATAAATATATCTTTATATTTAATAAATATTTACTTGGCACTATTCAAATAAATATCTTTCGTGTAGTTGAATATTTTAATATTTCAATGAAATCTTTAATGTACATTATTTTCTGAGAAGCATTGTCTGTCAATCGTTTATCGAGAACGCGGGCCCGATGAGGAAGTCAACTCGTCCCTGCAACGACACCGCGTTATGGCGCCGCCGCATCGCGACGCATTGCTGGAACCGCGGATTTCCGTCCATCCGTCCGCGATCACGACGCGTCTTGGAGCTACATTCTTTCCTGGTGTTTTCGCGCGAAGAAGCGGATTTCCTCGATTAAACACTTCTCGCGTCCATATCCGTGCCGAGTGCGTATAACGCCGTGGGTGCCACCGCAGTGGGGAGTCACCGGCGGCGGCGGAGGTGGCGACGGTTCTATCGATCACATGCGGAGCATCGACGGGCGTGTGCGTATACAACGCGCTCCGCGTGCGTATTCCGTTCGCGAATTTCGCGCGCGAGTCACGCCGGGTGAGCGAGTGCAATCCGCGACATTAATTCGCGCGTCCTTAATTCGCCTATCAATGCGCATTATCGTTGCGAAAAAGTGACGTGACGTGATAATTGAACCACGTGCGAGTTAGTTATTCGGCTTGCGAGGGAGACCCGTCGCGCCGGTTGGCGTCGCCCCGAGAATTGCGTTGGTCGACGAAAATAGATCGTCGCCGCGGATCTCGCACGCGGAGAACGAAAACCGGTCCGTGGTGAGTAGATCGCGTCGAGTTTAACGGGAAGCACGATGTATCTGGCAGCGCGCGGGAATTTCGTGGGAAAGTGTTGCGAAGTCCTGAATTTATGTAGCTTGATGGTAAATTATTAAAAGCAAGATCGTAATCAACGGAAAAGATGCCGGGAAGAATTCTCACACGTCATGCAATTACTCGCGCGAGCTTCTTTTATGCAATATATTACCCGACAATGTCATAACTGTAGATAACAACCTTGATATTTCGATTTAAAAAAATAATTTCATTATATGAAGTGATTACATCAGGTAACACGGTAATGCCTCGGTTGTCAAGTGCATATTTTATATATTTTTAATATATTAAAGGTTATATATATATTAAATAATAAATATTAAATTCAATTTATATATTAAATAATAAATATTAAATTTAATTTATATATTAAATAATAAATTTAATATATTAAAGGTTAAGTCAAATAAATGTATATGTTGAATTTGTACAAGTCATGAAACAATCCGAATTTTATTTTTTATGGGTGTACAATATAGCTAGTATAAATTATTATAAACATTTGTGTGAATTATCTGTAATGTTATCTAGTTTCTAAAGATATTAAGTTTTATATCTGAAAAGTTTCTTGTACTGTGTCTCAAAGCAATAATTCCTGCGGAGTTATAATTTCTATCCTTATCAAAACTTTTTCTATAAAATGATAAAATAAAATCCTTTTCGAAAATAATAAATCTCAAAG
>NW_017259206.1:4178938-4208916 GCF_001594045.1 Atta colombica | reverse complement strand
TTTTATTTTAATAATAAAGTAATTAAAAAAAAATTTTTTTAATAATAAGTTTTTAATAATAAGTTCGAATAATAAAATAAAATTCTGTTATAAAAATAATAAGTAAAAATCCTTTTTTTTTAAATTTGTTCAATGCAATATTGGTGATTGTATAGATATCTTTTGGTGGTGAAATTTTGAAACGAGCTGTAGCGTCGGTGATAAGCTCGTTTTCAGTATTGACCATCGAACATCGCCTAGTGATTTGATAACATCATGACTTATCATCGAGGCTGGTGAGATGTATACAGAGAAAGAAGAGAGAGAGAGAGAGAGAGAGAGAGAGAGAGAGAGAGAGGTGCGACATGAGTAAAATCGAAATGAATAGACGCTCGTTAAATTTGTGATTGCTGCCGGCTGCGGTAAATTATACGCCAGAGTAATAATCGTAAAATGAACTCAAGCAAAACCGACTGGCAAATCTCCCGAGTGCGATAAAAGTTTACCGGCGAAATCTCATGTGATAATAAGTGGAAATATTGTGGGCGCGATAAAAATATGGGTAGAAAATCATCCGCCGGGTGTATAATATTTTACATTTCAGAACTCATATTCTTAATGTTATTCCATATTCTCAATTCTCAACTCTGCAGATATTTTTTTCAGAAACATTCCCTCACGAATCGTCGTAAACCTTCGGATTGAATCATAAATTACTCAAGAATTATATATTGATCTAATTTGGAATATTGGATAATAATTTTTAAATAGCAATGTTTTAGAATAAATGAACATAATAATTGCTATTTTATAATAATAATTAGACATTTCCTAAGAATAAATAAATAAATAAATATAATATAATATAATAATAATTGATATTTCTTAATAATAATAGACAAAATGAAATTCCGATTAAAAATTTCAATATTCATTTTTATTTTGCATATATTATTATATATATCGATCGCTATCTCTTTATTAAAAAAAAAAAAATATTTTTAAGTACTCAATTTATCACTAATAAATCTGCATTAAGCACGACATTAATTATTAATTTAATACCGTGTGTTATTTTTCCGTGTACATTCTGTACGACAAAGAATTAAAGCGGAGGCGTCCCTTCGCGGAAGGGTTGCTGGACGCGAGTACGTCGGGTATCGATCAAAAAGAACCCTCATGCAACTTTGATGAGACTCTCTCGTAGCTCATATAGCGTGTGCAATCGTGTGCAACATGACCGGCGCATCCTCGTGGTAAACTGTCGAGTGTAAAACGATGCGGCCGTCGTCTTGTGTTGTAACTTGATAGATGTAATTGACTGTAAATAGAACACGGCGATAGAGATACTGCCCTATTGTTTCAGCGGCGCCAGAGAATCTCGCGCACGTCGTGCCAATGAAATATTAATGCTTCGAAGTAACATCCAAGGCAGATATAATTGATCATGCAAAAGTAATGTCTCTAATAGACTATTTGCCTTTGTATATTGCCGAGTCGAAAGGAAATAGCAATTATTATGTTGTTTATTTATGCTAATGTGTTTTGTACAATAAACAATTACCTGAGCTTTTAGTCCTAAGCTGTAAGAAATTGACCAATCATAGTTGATTATTTTTCTCACATTCGATCATACTTGGTCAATTTTTTATGGTTTAAAATTTAGGTAATTGTTTATTATAGAAAGTCCATAAGACATTATTATTTAAAAATCAAGATGATAATTTTTTAATATTATAGTGGATAATATTTAAAAATAAAGATGGTAATTTTTAGATAGCAACATCTTAGAATAAATAAACGACATAATAATTGTCATTTTCTTTAATAATTAGCAATGCTGCAAAAAATTATTGTTTCTATTCCAATTAGATTCATATATAATTCTTGAGTGATTCATGGCTCAATCTAAAGATTTTCAAAACGAGAAGATTTATTAATCCTTTAAATGTTATCCTGACATAAGTTGATTTGTAAAACTGAACATATTTGCTATAATAATATATAATATACTATTTGATAGAATTGAAGTTAATTTGTACAATAATAAATTCTCAATATTTTTTATCGTTCATTAAAATCATGACGCACCT
The DNA here is from genome assembly GCF_001594045.1 of Atta colombica. Taxonomy (NCBI): domain Eukaryota; kingdom Metazoa; phylum Arthropoda; class Insecta; order Hymenoptera; family Formicidae; genus Atta; species Atta colombica. Next base: position 4,206,844 of record NW_017259206.1, on the reverse strand, counting down.
CACGTTATATTCGAATGAGATAAACATTTCAAGGATATTGTAAAGTTTCCGCGGAAGTCTGGGCGGAGGATGAATCAAGGAGTACGTAATACGTCAATTGACATAAACTATACATCAAACTGTAATCAGCTGACAACATTCAATGTACAAAGTAGGAGAAAAATCGAGACGCGAAGTGCGCTTTTTAATCAGGAAAAAGAATTCTCGCGCTCTGCCAGATTTGAAAACGCTTGTAGAGGAAAGTCCTCAGCCTACTTGCATAGTTTCGATCAGAATAACCGATATTATCGCGCAACGTTTAATTACGACGCGGCGATAACTCTTGACAAGCGAACTTCTGCCGTCGTCGAATAGCCAGTTCGCTTGCAGTATCGTGTACCAATTTTCGTTACATAACGTCGAAGCTGACGATGTACAGAGTAGCTCAGCCTTGACTGGAGGCTTTCACGTTAAATTACGAAGCATAAATTTTGATTGCACACTCTCGAGATTTTTTAATACATTATTTCTCGTTTTCTATGTCGGCATTTAGATCGGAAGTTGTTATATTGATTGTTTGACGTTTTGGCAAATTGAGATAACAAGATTGTGACATCGCAATTTCCTCTACCGGAAAGAAGTTGAATACTGTCAAAAAATGTCCTCCAACTAGGATATCGCGAAGAGAACAAAATATCTAAAAATTTTGCTAAAATATCTAAAAATTTAGTTAATTACAGATCTGAAAATAATTTTGTTGGACTATTTTATTGGATTGATTTTTTCGTATAGATCTGAAAAAATTCTTGGTATCATCAAAATAATTGGGACATGCAAGCTGGAATGTTAAAATTTTTCGCAGCATTGCTCATCATACTTTCCTACATAATTATTTTGATGATCCAACAAAATTATTTTTAAATTTGCATCTACCTATTTTAACCTATTTTAACAAAACCATTCTTTCCATACAGATACAGATCTAAAAATAATTTTGTTGGTCCATCGAAATAATTAAGACATTCAAGCTGCTTGTTGGAATGTCAAAAACATTGCTCATCATACTCGATCATACTTCCTACATAATTATTTTGATGCAACAAAATTATTTTCAGTTCTATATTTGTCTAAATTTTTAAATAATTCTGCAAAATTGCTTTCTTCGCGAAATATTCTGTACATTGCGATTTGTTTTGCTACATAATGTTGTTACAATACTGCAGTTTTGCTGTCGCGATAGTGTCGTACAACGTATTAAAGACTCGAGGACGAAAGTCGGAGTCGTTGAAGTGGACGGCGATTTGTGTTGCCCAGTGGAATGGAAGGAGCTATAGCCTGGTCGATGATTCTCTACGTGGTGGAGCGTTGATTGTACAGCCGGCACTATTGTACAAGTTGCAACGTTCCGTGACAATACGATAAGTATCAGCCCGCCAGTCAAGCCAAGATGATTCTTCGCCGAAAGTCGCAGCACAGCTGCAATTGTCCTTGCCATCAGCACTGCTCGACTAAATGCGCAGGTTTGACTTGCATCGTTAGTACTTACAATCCTCAAAACATATCGTTCATGATGTAGAAACTCGTCGTGTTTTCATAATAACTGGAGTATCATTTACATATAAACTTATTGTCGACTTTGTCTTTGGAGTATTGTTCATTTGACGCTGTTTCCTTTTGTTTTCCGTGTCTGTATCATTTCACGCAATTTATTAACTCATAATAGGAATTACATGATACATATTTTTTATGTTAATTAAGAGAACATCTGGATCTTTTCCATACAGCACATTGCAATATTGCGATAATTTCCAGCAATATTGCGATAATATCTTTGACGAAAATAAAAATGGGAGTCTAAATCAAATGTAAGTAACAAAGCGTAAATGAAGTCTAAGTCTTTAGGAAGGGCAAATTGAAACAACGAAACGTAAAAGAGGCGTTTATGCTTTTAGAAGTTTCATTGTTTCTAGTATTCTTCCCTTACATTCGACTTACGTCCGAGTTATTTCCGAGTTTTATTTTCGTCAGAAATTGCAAAAATTGCTCCAAGCTTTTTTTGTGCTGTACGAGTTGACTTATTAAATTTTTTATTATTCATTTCATTTTTTTGAAGATTTTTAAAAAATTTAATTTTTTAAATGAAAAATAAGATTGTGAAAATTGTTCCAAATCATTACTATTTAAAATTTAGAAAAATCTCAGGATCACAATAACTCATATACTTAATTTAATTTTAATTAAAAAATATTTCAATTTCGGGTTAATAAAATCAATAGAATCAATTCGTACAAAAACTTGCTACAACATTACTGCAACGTTTACAGTGCCGCAATATTGAAATTATTTTCTGCTGGAATTTGTGGTATATGAGAATTAATAATGATATAATTAAGAATTAAAAACAGAATTTCAATAATCTATCAGACTTCTCAATCTCCATTACAAAAGTTATAATTGTTCATAAAGATTTGACTACCGAAAGCAATGACTGCACGAAGTATGTCTTGAAAAGTCTTTATCTAGCCTTATCGGAAAGTGCAAATACGTTTCTATATTCAAATAATTTGAATGTATAAATATCTATAAGCTCGTCGTATCTGAAGCAAACAGTGTTTTTCGTGGCGTCGAGGAACGAATTCCATAGGTTTAAGCGTAGAACCGAGAAACCGATTGTTCTCTCGACACGCTCGCGAGATAAGAGGCTTCTGCTATTGTAGAAGCCACACGTTTGCTTCCGCGGTTTCAATGTTTCAATACCTGCGACCTTGGAGAGCAGAGAGAGAGACGTACGGGGGTTGGAACCGTGACGGAATGAAGCACCGAGACGAGCTCGAAATCTCCCCGTTAGAGCTATGTAATTCACTTAATACTGCAAATGCTTTGAAGCATTTCTTTCATTGGTCAATTCATAAAATTCCTCCTTCTGATTGGTCAACGAAGCATTTGCAGCGTTAAGTGGATCGCACTTCATGGAACACAAAAAGACTTGAACAATAAAATGTAAGCGATAAGTAAATCGACATTTTGAATTTGCTGCTACTTACGTTACTGCCTTACTATTATTGTCTCTACTGTGATTAGCCAATTCGCTCTATTGATAGGTTGTTTACAATAAGCTTTTACAAAGCTTATCTAAGTTTTTAAGTCTTAAGCTGTAAGAAACTGACCAATTACGTCGAATGTGAAAAGAATAAGTGATTATTGTTGATCAGTTTCTTACTTAAGACTAGTTTAAAATTTAAAGGTAATGGCTTATTGTAGAAACCTCATCACTTTACGTCTTATTGCTCTATGTGTCGGATTTACGATTCCATTCTTGAAAAAACATTCTCGCCTAAAACTACGAAATGAAATTTCTTTAATTTGCTGCAACCAAGAGAGAGATTCAACAAAGCGGAGAATCGATCCGTATTGTGTGAAGCGTAGGTCACCCGAGTGTTCAATCGACATCGTAACTTGACAATAGATCTGTTTTTATAATCTGTTATTATAATAGCTGAAGTATATAGCTAGTATAGACTCTTCGTACTTAAAGAGTGTGTTCAGCAGAAAAAGCAGAAAAAGCTTTGCAATTGTCGTAAAATTCTTTAATGTGATTTGGCCTTAGCTCTTCTGGATCTATAATATATAGACGAAACCAATTAAAGAATCTTACAACAGTTGCAAAACTACTTTTTCTGCTGAACGTAGCTATAGTGAAATAGTTATCTATTCTTTTCAGCTGAACTTCTTGTAGCTTTCATCTTTTCTCATTTTTTTTCTCCAACGTGGAAAAAAAGAAGAAAAATGAATTATGCAAAAAGTTCAATTGAAAAGAACAGATAAAGAAAAGAACATATCTTAGATGTATGTTCGAAATTTTGTTAAAGAAGGAAAGTGCAACAATAAAAAACGAACTATTGAAAGAATATGACTATTGAGAGGATCGCGAATAGGATTCTTTTTTGCATACAACACAGATCTTTTCAGCAATATTACAGTAACATAGTATATTATTAATAATACTTAGTATATTAATAGTATATTAATAATACTAAAGAAGAATAATAATAGAATCTATGTTTTTTATAGAGTTTCTAAATTAAAAAATATTTTTGGCATATCAAAATTGTGATTAAGCGTTTCAGAATTAAAAAGAACTTATTGTTTGTTGTTAAAAATTTGAAAGACAGTAAATATTAGCAATTAAAAATTAACATGACTTTTTACTTTTATCATCATTTCAGAAATATTAAAAATACATGTAACGTTTTGCTATAAACATTTTTAAAAAAAGGAAACTCCAACCATAGTCCCCCATGTCGCCTCCCGTGATCCGCTAGTGAACGTTGCAACAATATTGCTACAAGCTTCTCTGATCCGGATTACGTCGTCGACCGTCAAAAGAACCCGTTTCTCCATGTGTGGTGCTATTTGGAGCGTATTTTCGCCGTCTCGGCGCGCTGCGCATTGTGCATATATGCGGTCTCCAGGGTGGCGCTCTTCCCTTGCTTGCGCCAGGGCGGTGTAGCATTGCGGGGGTTGGAGGGGATTGGAGGGGTTGAGTGCCAGGGCTGTATCCGCATTTTCCCGTCAATCAATAATCCGCACACTTCTCTCTCCGTTCAGAGCGACATCGGGAAGCTTTTTTTCCTCCCTTCGACGGGAACTAACGACGATGTTTCTCCTCGATGTTCGCGATGTGAATACATTAACACACTATGTGAAAAAGCGTCGATATCACGTGAATTACTTCCAGGTTAAAAAACGAATTTCTCGTTAGTCTCGAATCAATGACGTTACATTCTATATTTCGGATACTTGTGTTTCATTAATGTTTTGCAACTTCTGTGAGATTTATGGAAGATTTAATTGTAATTAACAATTGTGATTTTCCATTTTGCATTTATCGAGCAAGCCATATGAGCATCGAGTTTTTTTATTAAGAATTACCATACAATTCTCCCCAAAAGATGTCTAGAGGAGTTTCATAAAATACCTTTAGAGTTTTTTATGAACGTCTTCAGAACATCAATCGGAGAAATGTGTCGTGTCGGATGGCACACAAAAAAATTTAAGCAGTAAGGAAATGTTGGATTATAGTTTTTACTGTGATTGGCCAATTTGCTTATTGTTTACGTTTTACTGCTGAAGTTTTTTATTCCTATCCTAATTTTCTATCTGCAATCATAGGCTTATTCTTTCTCCAAGACTAAACTTCTTGCATGATTCATTTTTTATCTTTTTTTTGTCAATATGAAAAGAAAAAGAAGAAAGATGAATCATGCAAGAAAGTCCTGGAAAAGAATAGGCTTCATATTTTTACTTCCTCCGTTCTATCTAAGTTTTTTTACTACTATTCTACATTAAGGAAAATTTATGATTCAAAATAAACAAAACAGAAGATTCTATAATTATATCAATCAGAATTCTGAATTCAATCAGAAAATTCTAATTTGTTAATTTTCAACCAGAATTCCAATTAAAGCAACCAGATTCTTTTTCCAATGTAGGCTTTCAAAAAATGTAGAAATTAAAATTCATGGTTACTTTTCAACATCTCTGTTATATTACAAAATAATTTTTAACAAGATATTTTGAACAAGAAAGGAAAAAGAGAGAAAAAGAATTGGATTCTGTCTTCCTTTACTTTGGAGAAATTAAAAAATGAAATTTTGCTTACTAAAAAAACTCAAATGGAAGATTAAATTCATTTTTATTAAATTATATTATTTATAATATTATCTTCGATGTGAAACATCTGTAAGATACAAAATGTAAATACTTAAGTTATCAATTAAAATGTAAATAATTGTTGAATTATTAAATTGAATTATTAAATAACTAAATATCCTACTTTAATCTCAAACAGCACAGAATATTTAGTATTTATAATAAATATATATATTAATATTCATTTTTTGAAATATTATGTAAAGATTTCATACATATTTTATATAAAGTTTCATTCAAAATATTATTCAAATATAAATGATGGAATATTTTATGTAATAATTTATGATAAATATAAATATTTCTAATAAGTATTTTTTACTTGGATTATGTTTTATTAAGTATTTTTATAGCATTTACTGTAACATTTACAATAAATATTTCATTTACAATAATATTTCATAATATTTATAATAAATCTCATAAATATTCATAAATATTTTGTAAATATTTTATAAATATTGTGTACTATCTGAGATATTATATACATATGATCATATTTTATTTTTATGATAAGAACAGAAATTCGCATTCTATCGCAATCTATGCAAAACCTCCCGATTAAAGTGTAAAACGTAATTGAACGTTTTCTGCTATCAATTCAAATGTGTGTCCGCGATACTTTTTATCGCGGCGCGAGACGAAAAGTGTAGGGTACCGTACTTTCGTAGACGGTCCTGGAGGAGGACTCCCTCTCTTTCACTACGACAATAACACGAACGAGACGTTCGCTATTTCGTCGGGAGTACTAGTTGGTGTATTACGGTGCGATTCATTGTGATTCATTGTTACGTGCTGCGAGATTGAGTTCACGTAGATACCATTGGACGCCATTTCGTCGACCTGACATCCGTTGAACTATCGGATGGCCAAGCCGTGGAGCTCGTGACAATCCGTCGAAACACGGTGAGTTAAAGCTATCGACGTAACATTCGTAACAGGCTATAGGGACGAAAGTTGGCGACCGAGGGGGACGATCAGCAACTCTCGACCTTATGGTTGCGGCTGCACTTTCTGCACTCTCGCGCGATACCGCGTTCATTCCAAATTCTGCTTGCACTTTCCTATTGTTTCCTATGAAATACGCGGTCCAGGGAAACGCATCTCTGAAATCTGATCTAACTACATTTCATGCACTTCACTCCGATTTCCTTTCTTGAATTATTCTGGATATTTCCGGAGCGTGTGTATGTACACAGTTATCTCATTCCAGCAAGTGCAGAAAGTGCAGCTTGAAGGAACTGAATACATAGGTATCTATTTTCTTTTGTTTTCTTTTTAGGAGATAAGTCGACACAATTAACACATTTGAGTGTTTTGCCACTTAAAATTTAAATGGAATGCTATATGTATAGTGTATGCGCGAATTTTTAGTACCTAACCTCACAGAATTTATAATTAGCTTAAAATTTCTTGAACTATTTTTCAATATTGTATATATTACAAATGATAAAAGTTGGTTTATGAGTACGCTCTAATATTATTCAATTGATTAAAATCACACGCCAATTCTCCTTTCGAAAAGTGTCAATCGAGTTTGAACAAAATTGTAGATGGATTCGACGTGTGTCAATTTGTGTCAAGTGTTGAATCTAGGTACTTTTCATTTATTGACACAAGTCGATACAAACATCACTTTTCATTTGCTGACACAAGACGACATTTGTGTCAACTTGTGTCAGCAAATAAAAAGCATTCCTAAAAAGAAAACAACCCTTTTGATGTAGCTGTAGTGAACTGCACTTTCGCACACTTTCTATCATAATAAAAAGAGTATGTATTTGTTGGTTGAAGGGAAAGGTGAACGAAACAAAACGCAGAAAGTAAAACGCGATGAAATCAAAAGGAGATTAATGTCTAAAAATTATCGAAATTAAAATCTTACAAGTTTATCATTTACCCTTGAAAAATTTATTTGTCTTATATATAACAATATTTTCCAAATCTATTTAAATAGTCTTCGATTATATTCTAAATGTTATTTTATTTCCACAATTTATTGTCACTGAAACTATGTGATTATTAGATTGTAATTACTTTATCCGAGATGCTAAGATATATTATTTTATTATGACAGGAAACTATTGTATGAATTGAGATACAATATGGAGCTAGAGTCAGGAAATGACAAAGAAAAAGTGAAAGCTAATGCAGAAGTTGCTGTTGCTGATAAAAATAAAATAACAAAGGAAACTATAATGGAGCCAGTGTTGGAAAATAATAAGGAAAAAGCAAAAACTAATATACAAGTTGCTGATAAAAATATAGTAACAAAGGAGCAAATAGTAACAGATGTAGGGATGAAGGTAAAATTTTAAATTATTAAGTTGCACTTATTTTTATATACAATTTTTAATGAAAATTATAGTAATTATATTAATAATAATAAATCATTTAAAAAAAAGAATCTTGTTTTCAATTTATTTAAATCGAAAGATTGTGATGCTTAATAATATTTATATGTAGATTTACATTTTTCATCGCAGTTCTATAAACTGCGCATTGATAGTTTAATTTAAAATTCAGATTTTAAACATAATAATAAATTGTAGCTAGAAATAATATCAACACTTTTAATCAAAAATTACATTGATCGCCAAATTATTAAATGATACTAATCTATATATTAATATTATTAAGTATCAAGATGTGCTTTGACTAAAAATAAGATTCTTTCTCTTATTTGATTTCTATTTTTTTTTTCAAAAAAAGTTCCATGAAATTTATATTTAATATTTTGAATAATTTATATAATCTTATCGATAAATGCAGTTTAGATTATATTAAATAGTTTCTTGCAATCTAAAATTGACAATTTGCTTGACATGCATCGATTTCTTTTTATTGTAGAAAAGCGAGGATTCCACCAATAAGCCAAAGAAGACCGTCGCAAAAGTCAAGACGAAAAAAGTTCGGAACAGTCAAACAAGTAGCGAGCCTACGAAATTGGAGGACAATCTATCTCAAGTGGTGGAACGCTTCAAGAAAGGTTGCGAGTGTGTCGAAGATGAGTGCTTCAAAGGCTTAAATCCCGAGGTGGTTTATCGGCACAGGTTGAACATCGCGGAACTAACTAAAGCCGAGCATGATATGTATTTAATGGGCGTGACGATGGCCTGTCTGACCGATCCCTATCAAACAGCCCGGCACACGGAACGACGTAGACTACGTGCGCAGTATGTTTATCAGGGTCGAAGAGTGTGTCTGGACGCTTTCCTGTATCTGGAGAATTGTACACATTATCAGCTCAAGCGAATCCGGAAACATCTAATGACACATGGTGTGACGCCGCGCGTGCATGGTAATCACGGCAAGATACCGCATAACACGTTTTCGCTGGAAACGTACAAAATCGCGATGAAATTCCTGAAGAATTTTATCGAGATGCAGGAGACGAAGCAGAAGACCAAGCTCGCCAAGAACGCGCCGTTGCATCTGCCGTCGGATTTGACGCGAAAAACTGTGCACGACCTGTACATGCAGTACTGTAAGAAGGTGTCGCCAAACGTCAAGAAATTGGGCTACTCGACATTTCGGCGTTTCATGAAGGTGCAATTCCCGCAAGTAAAATTCGCCAAACTGGAATTCGCGAGAAGTCAGACCGCGCAGAATCATTGCACGACCGAGTCCGATGCGAGAGACGACACGGGCCAACGAAGATCACCCAAGTCGGAAATCGCCCTCGAGGCAAAAGGCAGTAAGATACTACCATTGGTGATAACCAGTGATCTAGGACAGACTGATACCTACGTGCTGACGCCTATCAGAAATTTGCATGACAATTGTACTGCGACTTATCAGGTCACTACGCGCGGGCTGGTACTCAACTGTTATCACACGATTGAAAACAAAAGCGTATAACGTGGAAGACTGAAAAACAAAATAATGAAAAAATAATTTTATACAAACGGTATGCGTGTATACAATATATGAATGTGATATATAATGTAAGACTGTATTTCCCTGACAATTGCTCCCGATTTTAAACTGAATATCAGTAATACCAATATAAGAAATATGTAAGTACAATAATCTTTTAATATATATGAACGATATATGAAATTATATACAAAGATTCTAACTTATGCTGCTATTAAGTACAATTTTGTTGAAATATAAGTATATTTTTTGTTATATCGAATAAGCAAGTTGTGTTCCATCAAAAACATGTAGATGTGTAACAAATATAAATAAGCTATGTTCAAAAATATTTGGATGTATGAAATATTTCTGCAACCATAAAAAGCATTTAGCCAAATGTTCGTAGATAATACATTCATATATAAGACTTCTGACACAATGAAAATGAGAATAATTACGTAAATTGTATTTGTTAAAAATATATAGTCTATCTTATTTCATATAATAAAATTTTTTTTTGAAACTATGAAAAATAATTGTATCTTATTTTTTATGACCTTTATATCATCATCTTATATGTATACGAGAGTTCAATGAACTGATACCAAAAAGTAGTATAGAATCTTAATATTTTTTATCTTCCTTGAATTCCAGACATGGAAATGAAGTAACTATAGTAATAACAGCTACAGTGCTTCTCAATTCATACAAACATAAACTTTCTTTATCATTACTAACTACATATTATATATACATAATTTATATATTTTATTTGTAACATGTACGTAAAAGCGTGTATATTTTTTATATTTTCATATAAAATGAAACCGAATTTAAATTAATTAATGAGCAAAGATAAAATCTAATATTAATAAATAGCAGATAAAATTTTAGTTGCTATTATTATAAACCTCTGATTTTTAAAAAGTTTTAAAAATGCTAAAAATAGTGCGTATAACTCAAGGTTAATTTCCTTTTCTTTTAATGGCTCATATTTAAAATCTTATTTCTTATATATGCAAAGATAGACGAGGCGTTGAACCGTTGCGGGACTAGATGTTTTTTAGGATGTATCGGTAGTTAGAAACTATCTTGTCTTTCAAGATTCTTGGCATAATTAAGGATATAATCTCCCGTTTGAGAGCCTCTTGGTTTACAGTTATATCAGCAATATTGTGGGTACTGCAGGAAACTGTTTCAGCTCAGTGGCATGAGCAAGGTCATGTGAGTGCAACCTTCTGATCAGGTACTCGCATTCAGTACACCAGTGAGACTTGAGCCGTGCATTCACTGTAAACAATTGCATAAGATACAGAGTGTCAACTAGAATCGTTAAGTTATTTGAGCTTTTTGCTATAATTGAGTGATACTGTGACCTACTGTGAAGTGCAATTTTTTCTTTTTTCAAATAATTCGGATGCACTTTTTAATGCTAATTCAAGAATAAAACATGATAGAAGTTTTTCTATTACTGTGATGTTAAAAGTATTCAATAAGATTTATTGCATAAATATATATGAATTATATGAATAATGTTTTATATTTGTATATGTTTTATATTTTGTAAATATTTAAATATATAAAAATGAAATAGTGATTTTTAATTAATTTCTAACTATATTATACTGTTTATTAAGTAATTTTTAAATTTAAAATGTATATTTTTTATTAATTTAAGGAATTTATTATGAATTATTAATTTAAATAGCAACGATATAAAAAAAAAATCTAGAATATATTCTTAAAAATATTGATGATATTGATGATAGTCATAATGAAAAGGGTAACATATTTGGTTTCAGAAGATGTAGAGAGTATGACAGGCGAGATAGAAAACGGAGATTTGGCAGTTCGAGACGTCGCAGACCTTCTCCAAGCACAATACGCTATTATTGCTGGTAAATGTCTAAAATGCTATAAGCTGCTCTGAGATTTTACTTCCGTCAATTAGTGTTTTTAAATAGCTCTCTTATTTCTTTTCAGGAGGAAAAACGCGAGAAGGATGTCCTATAATCACATTTCCAGATAATGGCAATTTTCATAACTTGACTGATTTGGACTATCAGCGTCTTATGCTGTATCTTACTTCTGTGCCAACGTAAGAATACAGCCGATTAGTTCAACGCGATTAATTTATACCTGATTTTTGTTTCTCTTTTTGTGTTAAACCATTTTCTGAATTAAATTAGATTACATTCGTATTTTTTAAACTTTATCATCTAGGCTGCAGGAAGCTGATCTTGGATTTCATTTAATAATTGATCGGAGAAACGACAAGTGGAATTCAGTGAAAACGGTACTTCTAAAAATTTCAGTAAGTGCATTCAATGTATCGTATAATAATTCATACTTCTGTCAAAAATTTAGATTGAAATTGAGAATAATTATTCTTATCATCAAGTCTTTATTGTATGCTTTTTTTCCAGGCATTTTTTCCTGGCTTAGTACACGTCGCATATGTACTACGACCCGTTGGATTTTTACAAAAGGCCATTTCGGAAGTATCGAATAAATTATTTCGGGAGGATTTCAAGTTTAGAGTTATTTTCTTAGCTAACGTCGCCGAGCTACACGAGTTCATAGAGAAGGAACAGCTTACCGAGCAACTCGGCGGCGATTTACCATATTGCCATCATACTTGGATACAAAACAGAATTGTAAATATGTGAAACAAATTTAACGATATTGGGTGAAATTAACTTGTGCATTTTGTATTAATAAATTTTCATGTTACTCTCTTTGTGCAGAGTTTGGAAAAGTTTTCATCGATGACGCAGGACGTGTCCCTCGCGTTGGACTCTTTCACGCGACGTTTGGCCGAAGTGGAATTTCCTAATAACACTCTAGCTACGACAACATTATTGTCGCAGCAACAAGCTGAGTATAACGAGTTAAAAGAAGAAATACTCAGCGCTGCTAGGCACGGAGAAGCTCTTTTGGATAGTGTACGGCAGCTGACAGGAAAAGGAACGGCCGACAGATTAGGAAATGTTGCTGCAGTAGAGAGGTAAAAAAATGAAAAAAGAAATCGATAATTAGTAATAAATTTGACGAAATAATTTACAAATCAATTGCTTTTATTCGACTTAATTAATCTAATAAAAAATCTAATCTAAAAAGTTCGTCTTCAGAAAGTAATCGTGCCAACTTTTTCTTTTACAAAAAAAGAAGAAGAACTAGTTTGTCGATCGACGCCATTACCTTCAGTGGAAATGCGTCTTAATAAGAAAATAAGAAAATCTAAAAAGAAAAGAAAATTCTTTGACTATTATAATATTGAATGTTGAATATATTTTAATTTTTACATTTTAATTTAATTTCAGACTACTTGTTCAGTTGGAGGAAACTGAACGAACTTTCGACTTGTTTTGGTCGCATCATAGTTCACGTTTGAGACACTGTCTGGCTCTGCGACAATTCGAGCAAGATTTTCGAGAATTGCAAGCGACATTAGATCAGCATTTAAAGGCGGCAGAAGAAATGACGGAAGTCGGCGAGACGCAAACAAGAGTGGAGCAATTATTGCACGATACATCGGCGTTTCAGCGAATATGCAGAGTACGTGATATTTTTTAATTTTTTCGAGATATTATTATATATATATATATATTGAATTAATATATTTGATCATTTTATTGATGAAATATCTAACAAAAATCGGAACAAATTGGATTTTCAAATAAAAGAATTTGTTGAAAGATAAAGCTCTCTCTAAAGAATTATAAAGGCCTATTATATGAAAGTAATATGATTATACGATGACTTGTTGTTAGTGAAAGCAATTTAACAATATTGCTAATTTTGAACTTTGGATAGACATAGAATGTACACATTGCATTCAAACTAGTACTTTTTTTATTCATTATGAAACTATTTCTCTTTTTGCGATATAAATTCCGTAATAGAAATACAAATTCCGAGATAGAAATACAAGATTATACTTGATTATGTTGAATCATGTTGATATGATTATTATGAAATCATGATTATGCTAGAAATTTAAATATCTATCATCATGTTTATATGTAACACGTAATTCTGGTTTGAACATGATTACCAGCAGTAACATATATAACGCACATCATGCACAAATGTTACTTTGCACCGCTTTCCTCATTTTGTCGATAGTCCTATTTGTTGCATACCATGTGGATTTGGGTCTTGGTAAGCAATCCACTTAACATACATGTATTCTGTAATAGACTTCTGTAATACATTTTGAGACACAGAGATTTTGATATCTTAGCATTTATATATGTCTCAGTCTTATACTTATTATGTGTTGGACTGAAATAGAAAACGTTACGTTTCGACAAGTATTTCGTAGACGCTACATGAATTAAATTTTGATTACTCGTTATTTACCGTTTAAGCTAATATCTTATTTCGTTTTCTTACTTCTTTTAGTTGAAATGCACGCATAAGTGTCATCAGAAAACCGGTGGAGATTTGATTCATGTCCGATCACTGGCACGATGACTTTTGAGAATGTGACTATCATTATGATTTCTCGATCTCTGCATTGCACGCATATATAATAGTGTATTTTTGTTTCTTTTACGAGAACTTTTCTTTCTAGACGATTTAATGAGACTAAGAAACATGCCATGGTTGTTCGTAGCACTTTCATTTATATATCGACATCTAATCGCGTTATCGTGCATAAATGTAATTACATGTGTTTATAGGGAGACATAGATCGCGCAGAGGAGGTGATATCCGCTGGTCAACAGCTATTGTCCGGCAGGCATCAGTGCCCAGCGGACGTTGTGGAACCCAAATGCGTGGAGTTGCAGAGAGTCTGTACTATTCTCAGTCAGAGACTCGAGAGACGACTCCTTATGTTGACCAAGTGCAGGGAACTTATGGAGCGTATAGATAAGGTGCGTTCAACTTGCGTTCAGATTTACTTGCTCTTCTTCCGATAAAAGAATTAATTCTTTGTTAATTAATTAGGCTAATATTTGGTGTACGCGAGGGATAGAATTACTAGCGTCGCAGAATAGCACCACGCTACCGGATCAGGCGCTCCAAGAACTGCAACAATTGATTGAAGCCGCGGAGGAATTTCATCATCCTCGATGTATCTTCCAGGATTCTGTGATGCCGGAAACTAAAGCACTCATCACACAAGTATGTATTTCTGAGAGATTTCTTATCGTAAGATATACATCCTTGATACGAAATCTGTTTCATAGGTTCTGCAAAGGATAGAAGATGTATCTTTGATGTGCGACAAGAGAATAATGGCACTAAAACAACAATTGATTAAACCAGCCAGACCAGTACAAACCGTTACTCCAGAACCAGTCAAACCCTTACAATCACTGCCTCAAACCGTAAAGTCTGGCAGAATCCTCAAAAAAGCTAATACCATGCCAAAGGTAAATTTCCTTTCTTATTTGTAAATTATTTGAAAAATTATATAGATAGATACAATAGAATTCCATTTATACGAATAAGTTTGTGATTAGTTCCAAATGTATTAATTTGTAGCTGCAGAGCTCTTATTATCCGAATTGCGACGTTGTATATTTGGAACTGAGCACGAACTAATCACGAACTTGTTCATATAAATGGAAGGCAGATAAACAAATTTCT
The DNA here is from genome assembly GCF_001594045.1 of Atta colombica. Taxonomy (NCBI): domain Eukaryota; kingdom Metazoa; phylum Arthropoda; class Insecta; order Hymenoptera; family Formicidae; genus Atta; species Atta colombica. Next base: position 4,191,691 of record NW_017259206.1, on the reverse strand, counting down.
ATTATACATAATTTTTTGCAACTACAGCGATGTAGTTCAGATAACAAGAGTTTGACGTGCTCGACTTCAGTTATCTGAAATTAGCTCTTATTATCGGAATTAATAGGTGCTGGTAGAAGAAATAATGAGCCTCTATTATCGGACCATTTGGTTATTGCAACTGTCTTGTCTTTCAATATGTTTGGATAAAGAAGGAAAATAGAACGAAGTTCTATTGTATGTTATTTCATTTTATAAATTTTTTGTACACATATAAATTTTATTTATTTAAGATGGAGATGAGTCCTATAGAGGGAGAGTCTTCGTCGCCGGAAAGCGAACCTCGAGACGTTGAAGCTTTACGCTTAAAGCGCGGCCACGTTTTGACCGAACTCGTAGAAACTGAGCGAATCTATGTCGCAGAACTTGGCTCGATTATTAAAGGCTACAAGATGGAAATGACAAACGAGGCGATAATTCATTTGATACCCGCTGCACTAGTTGGAAAAGCGGACGTGTTGTTTGGAAATTTAGAGGATATTTATATTTTTCATGGGGAGACCTTTTTAAGGGATTTGGAGAACTGCATTTCGAATACGGAGCTCGTCGCTTTGTGCTTTGTTCAAAGGGTGAGTTACACCTACTTATATGTACATGCCATGTCTGTTTAAATACTAATTTTATTTATATTTTTAGCGCGAGATGTTCTTTAGATTATACAGTTACTATTGTCAAAACATTACGCGATCTGAAAGATTGCGTGAACAAATACAAAGCGAGCCACAGTTTCTTGCAGCTTGCCAGCAGAAGCTTGGTCACAAACTGCCGCTCGCTGCCTACCTTCTCAAACCTGTTCAGCGAATTACTAAGTACCAGTTGTTGTTAAAAGATTTATTAAAATATAGCGACGAACCTTCGTGTTGCACCGAGTTACAGGAAGCGCTGGATTGCATGTTAGTTGTGTTAAAATGCGTTAATGACAGCATGCATCAAACTGCGATAACAGGGTTTGGAGTAAGCATCTTGGCTTTATTTTTGTCGCGATTTATTGTATTTTATTTCTTATTGTATCTCTACATTTATAGGGCGATTTGAGTGCACAAGGTGAATTATTGTTACAAGGCTCATTTAGTGTCTGGAGCAGTAGTAAACGGGAGCGACTGTTGCGACTAAAACCATCTCAGCGACATATTTTCTTATACGAAAAAGCTCTGATATTTTGTAAGCACAGCAAACCTCAAGCTCACGACAAAGCCACGTATCATTTTAAAAGATATTTGAAGGTATTTTTCAATTTTAAAATTTTACTTATCTTTCTATTTAATCATATTTAAATAATTTACATTTAATCATATTTAAATAATTTGTAATTTTATTTAATGCAGATGTCCCAGATTGGTTTAACGGAGTCAGTGAAAGGCGACGCCAGACGATTCGAGATATGGTTACAAGGTAGAGCTGAGGTGCACACGATACAAGCGCCAAGCATCGATGTGAAGCAATCCTGGGTGCGTCATATTAAAGGGGTTCTGATGTCCCAACTAGCCGAACTTAAAGGCAAACAGAATTCAGCTCTTGGAAAATCCAATCATAAGTATGTGATTTTTGCTAAAAATTAATAATATGTATACATTCCATTCCTTGGAATATTTCATCACTTTTTCTTCTTCCAAAGACCCTTGAGACAAACTATCTCGTGGGAAGCTCAAGGTAGTATATCGGGATCTTTGCGAACACTATCCGTTGACAGCAACAGCGTAATCTCTCACATGACTGACGTGTCGCAATCCACGGAGGAGGATGCAGCGTGGAGTTCGGAAAATAGCAATACGGATGACGAGGACGCATTTGGCGACAGTCCGGGACCGGCACCTGTAAGTATTTTCTTCGTTGAAAAATTTAAACGCCGAGACGATGTCTTGGACTAAAGTATTTTTTCTTTTTGATAAGTAAATGCATTTGTCTCATGATCGTAGGGTGGAAGGTATGTGGCATTGGCCGATTATTGCGCGGTAGGGCAGTCTGAAGTCACAATGCGCGAGGGTGATACTTTAGAGCTTCTCAAAGTTGGCTGTGCCGGCTGGTGGTTCGTTAAACTGATCGGCAGCGGCGTGGAGGGCTGGGCACCCGCGGCATACTTGGAACCGATCAGTCGGAAAACATCACGCAGTTCGCAGTCGGTGAATAGTCAAGAGACTATATGAAACAGGCGACTAACACACTAGAGAACCCGCTAGTGTGTTAGATCTTTGCTCGTCTCTGGAGACCTCTGCGGTCGCATTAGAGAGATATCCATCGTTCGATATCTCAAGGATTTTCCTAAATAGCGAACGATTTTTGGAAATCTTTTACATTTAAACGAAATGATGAGTTGCGTCATTTTGTGTACCTTTCTTACGCAGTAATACAGCATATACAAGGCTTGTTGAGTGACGCTTTTGCGTTTGCGAGAAACGTTAAGTTGAATAGGATTTTTACGTTCAGGGGGATTTTATAATGCATAACGAGAGGAAGATAAAATGGAACAAGATACTTGACATTTCACGATAATCGCACTGTAAACGGTGATTGAACAAGTTGTTGCAATTGCATCAAATTGGAAGAGCTCGTTTTCGACATTTACTGAATTGTACAAAATGTAGCATTGAATTAAGTCAGGATATGTACGTGCACACGCACAATGGATTACGAGACGATCTCGTATCAATCACTACAATTTCTAATAATAACGATGCACATGTCGTACTCAGAAGGAAGGAAGAGACACAACTCTGACGTTAAATGGACGCGTCCTCGCGTTAGGTTACTTATAATTTTAAAAAGAATTTGCATGAAGAAATATGTAAGCATATTCTATAAATGATAGTTCTACTTGCGACCCGAGTAATCAAATATCGGCTGTATGCGATTATTCCAAAGTTTAATATTGTTATAAGAAAGAGAAAGGAAGGAAGACGCGTGACATTTTCGTCCACAGCGTTTTGTCGATGACACGCGTAACTTCATTTGCCGACAGGACGAATCCGATAAACAATCTTATCCTTGCTCGGTGTATTTTACGGTGTCGCGAGTAATTAAATAACGATCGCGTTGCCGTCGATCGCGTCAGTTAAGTATCATCATATGTTGGCTTAGAGTTCTTAGATAGAACCCTAGATGCATCGTTAACAACCGAATAGTACAATTTAGCGCAGTTTTACGGGCTTTAAGAGTATCCTAAATATTTTGTTTTTCGAGAATTGAAATATAGAATTTGCTTCCGAGGATTGAAATATAAAATATTCGCTAAGATAAATCCTCGAGCCTTTGAAAAAGGGGAAAAAACGTGTGATAAAAGAAACTATTAGACCGATGCTTCTACAAACTAATCATTGTAAACACCTGCAGAGAAAGAGACGTTTAATTAATATTATGCCATTCTCTTAGGACGTTAGATATATTGTTGATGAGTCATTGCGACCAAATATAAGCTTGAGATGTTACTATCACTATATGTGAACCATTCGTTTCGGGAGAGTAATGTGCGGTGGTAGGTGATGGGACAGAGAGGGTTCAAAGAATCATATACAACGTGTACACAAATTTTCTAGGAGACTAAACGGTTAACACCAAGTAACATGCAATATCTGATACCGATAAAAATCTTAATGCATAATATATACTTTAGGATTATACAATAAGCAATCTTTTAGCGGATTTCGTAACCCACCAATTTCATAAGTCTCCATTATGATATATACGACAATGTATAATAGTATCATTTGTACTGAAACGTTTGTACGAATACGGATAACATAATTTAAGAGGGATCATCCCGATCGCTATGATTTTCTTTTCGATATCGCGTGCGTTAATTGTGTCCGCTCCTATGATACGCAAAAGGACATGATCGCAACTTTTATTCTTATAGCCTACATGAGTCTCTGCTTTAGTATTTATAATCCGAGTTATTAATTATAATTTTTATTTGTACAGAGTTATCGATATTTATTAGATATTTATTAGCTATATTTATTGAGAGTAGACAATTATTTATATCGCAATAAGAAAGTTACGATGATTTATACTGGCTCAAGCTGCTTCGGACTGATTTACAATTGATGTAAATGTGATACGTTGAGAGAGCTATTGCGTAACTTACGCAAATTTTACGATTGTGTAAATCTTAGATCAAGTATATGTGAGTTCGTTTCTTGTCGGGCAACTTGCGTTTTGCACAACTTGCAACTCCGATCGTACAAGCACGGTATTTCTTCTTCACCATGTCTGTTATTTTCCACGTCTCCTCAGTTGCACTTAGAATTGTAATACATCTACGTGTATTCATCCAGTTGTACGCCGTCCTTATATTGACCATAAAATTTCAATCAAACGAGCAATGTTAGTTTAACATGATACGTTTTCTCGATGCGTCCGCTTTGCGTTGCGATATCGAACGAATGTGCGGTCGATTTCGTTTTTTTTTTTTTTACGATTCTGTATAAAGAAAAGACATTGATAACAGTTTAACTCGAAAAAAATAATAAAATGCCGCTCATTGTATTTATTGTTCGCGAACGTTTCCGCAAATTGTCACCTTCGCCGGAAGTTGTTCGTGGATCTTGCGAGCGATTCCTCATCTATGTAAATCGCGATTAAAAAGCGACCAAGCCAAGGTGATATTTAAACATGCAAGCGTTTTTTGTAGAATCTATAAATATACACATGTATATGTATACACGCATACACATACATATATACATAGACAATAATTATATACCCGCTGTTGGAGGATGCATGACAATGCGTTCGTTTATATAACAATAATTCATGATAAAACATGATAAAACATGACCGAAGAAGCGATACTTTCCTCGGCGACCACCAGAACAAATTGAAATAGGTTTCTGCGAATGAATCTCTCGCCGTAGTTGGAATCATGATATTAATAAACAGAGTTGTCACAAAACTCGAAATCAGGGAAATTAGGAAAGTCAGGGAATTTTGCATTTTTCTGGAAAATAAAAGAAGTTTTATATACGTATCTACATTATTTGGAGTTTTGGAATACTTATTAATTTAACAATTAAAAAATTGAAAGCAATGTCAGCAACATTAACAATAATTTATATTGCTATTTATGTTAAATTGCTCTCTCAACAAATATTTGATGGTTTCCAAATTAGGACGAAAATACAAAAAAATTCAAAGTATTGAAAGCTTCAAAGAAAATGATAAAATTTTGTCTGGAAATCAAGAAAAAGTTATGGAATTTTAGAGTAAAGAATTTGTGACAACCCTGACAAAGATCGCGTAAACGTAGGTGCAATCTTTTGGGGGAGAAAAGAAGAAGAAGAAGAAGAAGAAGAAGAAACGCGGGAGTTCGACGTTTCGGTCGCGATTTCCTTAAATGGACGGTTTCTCTCGTCGCAAGAGGGTGATAGTAAATCTATTTTTGCATATAACATGTAACAAAGAGGTTGCCGAAATCTCTCCTATTTGCATTACATTCGCGTTTACGCGATCATTTCTCGCCGACTGTACTTAACGGTCGTTGTGTACGCTTTCTCTTCTTTCGATTACTTCTTCGGAAAATGCGATCTTTTCTTTGAGCTTTTTATAATTTTTTTTATGTGCAATCTGCGATTGTAATCGTAGGTGTAGTCTTAATTCCTCGCGAGAGAGGGATTTCTTGGAAGCTCTCAGAAGCGATATTTTTATACAGGATGCAAAAGAATCGCTCGAGCTTAAATTGATCGACGGAATTTTCTATTTAGATCGAATTCTGCGTTACATAAAAACGTAAATGAATTCGTTTGGATAAATCCTTCGTGTACGAACGGAAATGCGATTACCAAGTAGCGAGAAACGATCACACACTTTTGATTGACACCCATCTTCTTTATCTTCTTCGAAGAAGGAACACCGCGATTTTTATGCATTTGATCGTTTCATTCATGCATTCAAGCGTGTCACAGGAGTTTTGTTTTTCAACTTGTGTCCGAGAGCATCCTTGCGAACAATCATTTGTCAAAATTTGTATAAGTATCTGCAATACTAAACGGGAACATTAAATGCAAGAATTTGAAACAGAATCAGCAGCAAAAGCTTCAGCTCTCTTGTTCTTGGCAAACCCCGCCGCTTTTTGTCGTCTTCAATAGTTAGCTGACAAAACGCCCGCTTGAGAAGCTAATTATAAATTATTATCATCAATGATTATCAATATATTCTTACATTTTTATAATTTTTGTATTTAATTTGATAATTTAGATCTTGTTTGCCATATCTGAATTTTTTATCTGAATATCGGAATTTTTTTTTTCATAAGAAATTCTGTGAAGAATTATCGCAATATTTTTAGTTGAAAATAATTATTAAAATGCTGTTAAGATATCTTTTGTCACATTAATAATCTTCTCTTCATGCAGTCAAATTAATTTTGATATTACGATCATATATATTGTAACATATTGGGTGTAGTAAAAAGAAATTATTATTTTTGCATGAAATTGAATGGAAAAATAATGAATTTCTTTTTACTACACCTAATATATCTATTATATATGTAATTTAATAATTATATTTTATATATGAATATTTATATACTGTTTTATATATGAATATTTATATACTTTTTCAGTAATAATTGACTGATTCACTTTTAGAGATTATAATTTCCTACAAATTAAATAGAAATTATAATCTCTAAAAGCATAACAGTACATTATTATTGAAGAACAAACAGTAAATATATTCGCTGATGATTACATCAGTTATAAGTATAGTTATAAGCGCTGAAGTTATGCATTATATTGGTTCATTTTAAAGGGTATAACATCGATCTACTAATTAAATATATTATTTTTTAATTTATTCAATTATATCAAAAGATCCATCAATAAATGCAAAAAATAACATCAATATATTAGCAATCTCCCCTGCATTAAATTCCAGATATATTCAGATATACCTTTCCACATATCTGGAAATTTAGTGCAAGGCTACTTGCCCCATTGTGAGATGTTATTTTTTGCACTTACTGATATCTATGATATAATTAAATAAATGCATGACTTCAGCGCTATATTTATAACTAATATAATAGTTGCTTTCCATTTACAACGATTTTCTCACTTGTGACGTCATAACTCAGTTGAATGCGCATTCCTTTTACATTCTGACAAGTGAAATTCAACTGAGTTGTTATTCATAATCACAAAATCGAGTCCGTGTGCTTTAGTGAGTCTCGTAAACTCACTTCAAACTGACGTGACTTATGAACCTGTGTTGACATGTGATAATTTTTTACCAAAGTAAGCAAGTAGTAATGTTAATCTGAGTATAAAATAGCTCAGCTCACTTTACTCAGTTTCATTTGTGTGTAAATAAGAGAGCAACTAATATCAGCGAATATATATCAGTTTAACGCCGAATCCGAACGGCAAACGCGAAAGATCGCACAATCAGAAATGATAATGGAATTGACATCAAATTGATGTCGATTCCGTTATCATTTCTAACTGGGGTGCAGATGGGATCGAATTCAGATTCACAATCACGAGTCTTAGGGCCAGTTGTTTCACCTTTTGGTAAATTTTTACCTGTTTTTAAAAATTACCTGTTAGGTAAATCTGGCAATCTGCGCATGTAATTGAGTAATCTTGCTATTTACCCAACAGGTAAAATTTACTAAAAACTTGAAACAACTGGACCTTAGACTAAATTGTAGACATAAATAACACAACACAAGCTTTCACGTACAATTTATTACCGTGTCTCCAAGAGACGGCAATAAATCATATGCCCAGCAAACGAGAATGGATTGAAATGAATTGAAATGAATTCAGATTTTCAGAAATATTAATTCACGAATGTTAAAATGAATGCTTTTCAATCCTGAATGCATTTTTATTCATTTATAGGAATTGCATAGAGCATATCTGTATGCCTTTCAATCTGAAAATAAATATTAGTTTTTTCTGTGCATTGTGAATACTATTTAATTCAAAATTTTGAATAGAAAATGGAGTTTTTCAATTCAATTGAATTGCAGTTTTGCATTCAATTGAATCTAATTAAATCCAAAAAAAGTATTCGCCATTTAAAATACGCATTCGGATAGAAAAAAATTTCATTCCATTTTAATCCATTTCTCGTTTGCTGGGCGTCAAAGCTTGTGCATTACTTATGTCTACAATTTAAGTCTCTAGGGCTACGTTCCAAAACTTCCTCTCCGAAGAAGATTTTACTCTATATATACTAGTGTATATACTAGTATAGTACGTGTACCATATATATATCGAGTAAAATTTTCCTCGGAAAGGAAGTTTTGGAACGTAGCCTAAATAAGTAGTACAACAATTCTTGTGCCCTCAATCGCATTGAGCGGTGAGCTACTCGGCACCCTAATCTTTTTACTTTGCGAAATTTTGTTGATAATCAGAAAGATGACGAAAAGATGTTTTTTTAAGTTGCCTTTTCAACAAAATTAAAAAAATGTCTTCGTTTTGCTGAAAGGACAATCTTAAAAAACGATGTCTTTTCGTCATTTTTTATGCTTTATCGAAAAGACAAAGTTATAAATATATAAATAAATATTTGTTTTATATTTTTTACATTTTATATTTTTATCTTATCGATGCGATATTTCCTGCAGTAGTTTAAATCGACAAGCCGATGATACCGTTTCTTGCGATTGTCGACAGATGTGGTGTGCCGCGTATTGAGCTAAGGCCAAATATTCACCGCCGATTTGCTTACGCACGCATCTTGCATCAAGTCGTGTGTTTCGAAAGGATGTTCCAACATTCACTTGTAGTGACGAACAGTGACGGATAACACCGTGTTATTAATTGCGGCTTCCTTGACGAATGTGATAACGTTGCCGCGGAAGTAACTGTGACGACTGTGACATAACCACGCGAATTTTCATCCCATTAATAAGATAATATCATAAAATATGCCGCCGCAAACAAACGTAGTGCTAAAGGAAAAGCTCGAGACCCCGTCGAGTGGGATTAACGCCGTTCTATTGGGACCACCCGGTAGCGGCAAGGGCACTCAGGTATTTTCCTTTTGCGTCTATAAAAATTCACGCTTCATTTGTTTTTTCCAGATGAACTACTTATCGCTCTTTGATGTGATAATGAATCTCACAGATGATCTAATTGAGTGAATAAAATTAGAAAGATAGTGCTGCTTGGTACCAATCTGTTCTGTCAGTTATTTGTCAATGTCATATATAATATTTGTCAACGTCAAAGACATTTGTCAATGTCAAAAATATGGATATAAATTTCTCGTCATCATTTATATTTATTTTTATGTGTAGTTGAGCTTAGAAATATGTTATTGAATATATATTTATTGTAATAAATAACTTTTTATAAATAACTTTTTAATCTTTAATCAAAATCAAAGATATTCCAAAGTTTATTACTCAGGTAGAACACAGAAGTCATATATCGTATATAATAATATATCGTAAAGATATTGTTATGATTTTATTTATCACTTGTAATGAATTTATTTAAATCATACTACGTCTTACATACACACCTGGCTATATAATGCTTAATTGCAATTGCAAAATGTTGAATGATTATTTCAGGCCCCACTATTCAAAGACAGATATTGCGTATGTCATCTGTCCACCGGCGATATGCTGAGGGCCGAGGTCAACTCTGGTTCTGCCCTTGGAGTTCAAATTAAAAAAATAATGGACGAAGGCAAATTAGTCAGCGATGACTTGGTGGTCAGCATGATCCAGAACAATTTAGAGAAGCCTGAATGCAAACGTGGTTTTTTACTGGATGGCTTTCCAAGGAGTGTACCTCAAGCGGAGAAAGTAAGCAACCAAGCAAAACATATTACACTTTATAAAAAGAAGCTGAAATGTTTAATTAACTGTGTTTAATTACTTCTTGTTGTACAGCTTGACGAAATGCTCAACACGAGGAAAACAAAACTTGATGCCGTGATTGAGTTCGGTATTGAAGACAAATTATTGATCAGAAGAATCACAGGCAGGTTGATACATCTGGCCAGCGGAAGATCTTATCACGAAGAGTTTGCTCCCCCCAAAGTTCCCATGAAGGATGATGTAAGTAACAAAAAGCTTTAAAGCTAATCTAGTATTCTTTGCTTCTGTTTTTTGCTTTTTTACCTCATGCCTATTTCTAGAGAAATCTATCACTTTTTATCTCTTGTTTCTTTGTTTTCTATCGCCTGAAATAAAAACTAACGAGCCTCGGAAAAGACAAAACAATAGTGACAAGAAATATGATTTTCGATTAAATAATCGCCAAGAGAAAAATGGCAAGAGGTAAAAAGCAAGAGATAGAAAGCAAAGTGCACATTGATTAATTAATTTTTAGTAAAAAAATGATCAACTTCCATATAGCACAGAATTTGCAGCAATATCGCTGCAAATTCTTTGCAATATTGCTGCAACATGATGTTGCTACAACTTTTGTGCAATTTCATGCTGTAGAGACTTTTTACATAACATAACTTGGAAAAATATTTTTTAACCGCTGCAAATTATTGCACTCGCAAAGTGCTAATAAAAAAGATAAGCTTAGCGACATACTGTGACCCTTATATGGATTTTGATAAATATATCTCTACCGGAGATAACGTGTAATAGCATGTTTTCGATGATAAATACATATGCAAAAATGAGATGATTACATATTTGAATACATTGTGCAGTTCAATTAAAGTCCAGGACGAGATATAATCTTTCTTTATATGTTGATAGATCACCGGGGAACCTTTGATCAAAAGATCTGATGATAACGAGGAAGCTCTGAAAAAACGATTGGCTACATATCACACACAAACTGCACCTCTCGTTGACTATTATGCTCTACAAGGAATTCATTACTACATTAATGCCGCCCAATCTGCCGAAAAAGTTTTTAAGGACATCGACCAGATCTTTCTGAAATCTACCAAAAAAAAGGGCTTCTTCAGCAGATTTTTCTAGAACACTGCCAACAGAAATATTTTCAAAGATGTTCTTTCTTCTTATAGGATTGGTTCTTGAAAGAAATAGAGATTGCAAACATGTTAAAATAATGTTTCAAAAACATCTTCATCATGGTCTTCATATTAATTTCATTGTCAATAACATGACGTCACGTTTACAAGAATCACTGTAAAAGATATGTTTCGTGGCAATAAAACGAAGATATGTAGCAGTATTTTATAGACAGACATATTCTAGAGAGGTGCTATCATGGATTAAACACATGATCTATTGATGTTAAGAATGTAAAATAATGCTTATTATATTAACTTAGAAAAGAAGCAGATACATTTGTACATAGTCGTTAAAGAGTATTCCAATTCTTTGTTATCATATTTTCACGTGATATTGTCTATTTCATATCTGATTATTGAGATAGACTTATATATCTCAATATATTTTTATTTTTCTTCTGTCACGAGAGTTTATCAGATTAAAATATGTGAAACAACGACGAGGAACATACACACGGCGACCATGCACTATTTACATATGCGCACAATAAGTTTTGATATTATGTTATTTTTAATATTCAATGCAATTGACTTATCTTGTGATTTATATTCTTGGAAATTAAAAAAAAATTAACTGTAAAATTTTCAAAATGCCAACATCTTTTGCAACACAGTCGTAAACACAAATCAATCAATTGTCTCAAAATAGATGACAATTTTGAATTAATTGTGGGATTCTGGGATTGAATATGATAATGAAGTCTAACTGCCACAATTAATGGTAAACATGACAGATGCCTACGATTCTATTAGTCCGGATTTACAATAGGTTTTTAAGTTTTAAGCCATAAGAAATGGACGAATCACAATTGAGTATTCTCCTCGCAATCGAGGTAATTGGTTAATTTCTTACAGCTTAAGATTTAAATCATCTATTGTAGATCCGAACTTACGCTTCACGTTGCTAAAAGCAACATTATCGAAATTGCAAGAGTAATTAATGTATAATTTTATAAAAGAACATATATGAAGTTGCTTCTCAAAAGCACGATTTTAGGAGAATATGCAACGCAAATTAGAGATCTATTTTACATAGAAAAATAAAATAGATATATTTTTCCTGGTACAATATGGTTGGTCCTATGTATTTACACGAAAACTCGAAATCTCAATATTTTCCGAAAGACAAATGTAAATCTGTACAAGTTAGAATAAATCACATGTGAAATCTTTATGATATCTTAGTTATACTGATAATGATTTTAATTGTAGATGTAATATCTTTTATAAGAAAGCATGCAGATAGTAGATACTTTTAAACAATATTTCTTTCAACTATCAAATTTCAATTTTTATTTTATAATTCTATTAAATTTCAATTTTAATTTTCTCTTAGTGAATTAGAAAATTAGGGTAATTTTCTTAATTATCAATTAATATTATATCAATATTTCAGAGGATTTATCTAAAGAAACCAGAAAATATGTCGCATATATATTGCAATTATTAACGTTTGAAGTATTTTTAAAACGTTTATACTTTTATCATATGTATATGGTATTCATAATCGATTCTTATATTTAAGACGAATTACGATCTTAAGTACAATCTTGAGATGTCACATAACCAATCTTAAAACATTACTTAAGGTCTTAAAATAAGAACGAATAACGAATACCGATCTTTGTGAAGTGAAAAAAGATGAACCGTGTAAGAACTTTAGCTAAAAAGAACAGGTCTTATTTCTTACGGTTGCCCTCTTGAAATTTCAAAATGGAGCTTATTTTAATCTCATTTTAAATTTCATTT
>NW_017259206.1:4170707-4178838 GCF_001594045.1 Atta colombica | reverse complement strand
AATAATTCTGTGTTAATAAAATACTGTAAATGTTATTTGACAATTAAATTCGCGATTATATTAATAGTAATTCAAACAAAATTGTTACTAATCTTTGAATTTGTTATCTATAATCTATAATCTTTTTTCCATATATTATTATAAATAATATAGCATCAATAATTCTATTCGCATCAATAAAATAATATGTGTACAAATAATTAAAATTCGCTCGTTTTTTGTAATGCAAAGTATAAAGAAATGACAATCTGAATCGAGCAGTAATAAAGTTTATATAAATTTTATATAATTTAATGAAGTTTATATAATTTAATCGCATACAATGTTAGTATGACAAATAGTGATGATCAGAAAAACTTAATGTAATAAATCGTACGTTTCAAAACTCACAGGTTCTTCTTCAGCAATTCATAAAATGTTACATGTAGTATAGATGAATAATTTTACGGTCAGCGAGACATAGTGTGGTATTGTTTTGAAGAATTGATCCTCCTGTTTTTATGTGAATTGTATCCAAAATGAGAAATTCATTGTCACAATATATCGGAAAGTAATGAAAGTAATGAAATAACTTATCAAATTGGTCTCTATTGTCCATCTTTGTATTAATCAATTTAAATATTCATAAGATGATTGAGGTTGAATTTCTACTTACAATATGCGAAAACAGGAGCATCTTATAAATTTGTCTGATATTGTTGAGCAGGTATTACAATGGTGACAGACAGATATTAAGGGAGATGACGGAAAGCTTGAATTTAAAAAAAATTATACATGAGAAATTAAACACACAGAGCGAGATTGACAGTGTGATCTCAGACAATGCAATCGATTTAAAAAAAAATATTTTGTAGTATCTTATACATCTAAGATATATATTTCTATCACTGCATTTTTTAATAAATCAATTTTTACAATTGGCTACAGAATCTTAAGCTTCTTTATCAAAGTACACAAAGACAAACTTAATAAATTCCAAATCCAGAACATTGTCTATCAAATCAATTGTCAAGATTGTCGTATGTGAGGTAAACGAAAAGACAAAACCCGTATAAATGAACATAGAAATAACATTAAGCAGAGTTTCCTCTATTATCTCCGATCATAGATTGAATTGCGATTACAATTTTGATTGAGAGATCTTAATCTTAATTGGGAGATATCGAAAATAAATACAACAAAAGAATTATCTCAGAGATACTAAACATTAAAAAACAAAACAAAGGCATTAAATCTCAAAGACACGATTCATCTAAATGACTCTTATCTTTACTTATTGAAAAATTGTCAGACGAATAAACAAACATCGATCGGCCCTTAATATTGTATGTCACCATTGTAACACTTGCGCTCAACACTATCAAATGAATTTGTAAGATTGTTTCTGTTTTCGCATATTGTAAGTAGAAATTCAACCTCAATTATGAATATTGTCTTATGAATATTTAAATTGACATAATACAAAGATGGACAATAGAGAATAATTTGACAATTTACTTTCATTACTAACTTTCCGATATATTGTGACAATGAATTTCTCACTTTAGACACAATTCACATAAAAACAGGATCAATTCTTCGAAACAATATCACACTATGTCTCGCTGACCGTAAGATTATTCATTCTATATTACCATGAAACATATTTTATGAATCTGAAAAAGTACCTGTGAGTTCCGAAATGTACGATTTATTACATTAAGTTTTTCTAATATTCACTGTTTGTCATACTAACATTGCGTGCGATTAAATTACTTTATATAAACTTTATTATCGTTCGATTCATGTGTAATATGTAGTATTTTAATATTTTAATGAATTAATCAGAATTATTTTCAAAGTAAATTTTTGATTTCAACTCCGTTAAAGATCATCAAAGATCATAAAAAATCATAGTCCTGCAGAACTAGTGGAGCTGCTTGTACGATTTTGTGCAGATTCTAAATGCGGCCATTTAAATTCGCGCCGCGGTAATTTTGAAATGACAACTCAAGAGATCAAAATTAAGTAAGTATATACTTGCCAAATATAAACATTTAAAAATGATTATCGAAAAGAAATATTCAGAAATTTATATTTTTATTCATAAAAAAGAAAGCGTTAATACTATTAAAATGGAAAGAGATTTGTAAAACATCAACTTCCATTATGGCAAAACATAAAACCAAATTCATTATATTATATAATTGTAGGTAAATATAAATAAAGATAAAAATGAGTAAATAAAATAGTAATTGTTACTTGATTTAGCAATTAAATTAATATATAATAATTAAAACAACAGAATTATTAATAACAATGTTTGAATTAGTTACCTCTAATTCTTTTTCATTATATTATTATAAATAATAAAGGATTAATAATTCCACTCGCGTCAACGAAATAATGTGTATAAATATTTTAATAAATTAATCGAAATTTAGATGAAATTCAAAGTGAATTTTCAATTTTAATTCCGAGATCATCAGAAATCGTCAAAGATCGTCGTCTCGCTGACAAAACTAATCGATGAAGTCGCTCATTACGTTCGCCGGTCGCCCATCTAGTCTCGTTTCATGCACCATGAAGGCGAAACGTTTCGTTCGTTCGTCCGTCATGGCCGTCATGGCGGAGAATGTTTTCGTTCCGTGATACGCCGACTCGCGATCGTATCGGCTCATCGATTTGGCCGGTCGACGACACAACGACAACGACGACGACGTTGGTTTACGCTCGATTCCTCGGTGAAGGTTCAGCGATCATCCCACGATCATGGACACGCGTGGCATCGAAGTCACGAATCAGCTCCGGGTGAGTGTTGCGGAATGCGTGTCTTGGCGCACGCAAAGATTCTATTAACATAAGATCATCCAGTCATCCGGTTGCATGAAGACACAGACGTGACATTTGATCCCGTACGTCGATACTATCCTGATTATTATGTAATCGTCAATCGTTCCTCACAGAGGGACGTGAAGGTTTCAAAACGACGTGTGTCCTTCGCAAAATCTCCGCTGCTTAGAAATCCAGGCGCACCCCAGCTCTATTATTAAGTTTATTTATTTAGCATTAATTTCTGTCTCTCTGTACATGCAGAAATCTAGATTGTAGAAATGATTGGAAGTTATTGCCTTCTTTCCGAAAAAAAAATAGAATGATTTGAGAAACTATTGTAATATTTCTAAGAAAGACGAATGGAATTATTATATATTATATGTATAGTATTTACAAATTACTTCTGTTTCTCTTCTTTCTGCGAAAAGATAAAATCTTTGAGAAATCATTGTAATGCTTCTAAGGCTGGTATTCATAGTTAATTATCTTAGTCTTATATTCAAGACTGTCTTAACTTCTTTAGATATTATAAACTAATCAGAAGGCTGCATTAAAATAAGAATCAACTGTGAATATCAATGAATATCATCCTAGGATATATTAGTAAGTTACTTCTGTCTTCTTTTTGAAAAAAGATACAAAGCGTCTTCGAGAAACTAATGTAATGCTTCTAAGACGTATTTGCTGAATTATTTACAAGTTATTTCTGTCTTCTTGGAAAATGATATAACAGTGTTATAGAGAAGCAACTATGTTTCTCAAAAAGTATTGTTATACTTGACGAATGAAATTATTTACATCTAATTGTATAGTGTATTAAAAATCAGATCCTATAAACTAATTACAATATAAAAATTTTTGCAAATAATATGTTCAAAGAAATTGAACGATATAAGCTTGTTGAATGATCACCAAAGTATACGCTTCTGAATTATTTCTTAAGGCAATCAAATCAATGGCTTATAAATTGAATCAGAACAATTGGTCATTCATTCTACTGTGATTTTTATAACTCGTCGCATGATTAACTGAATGCTGTTACTTACTATACTCGGTGTATTATTTGATATTTCCAAGTTAATTACATTATTTTGGATTGAATTCTTTTTTGAGGATGCAATTTGATTAAAAAAAGAAGAAAACTCAGCAATAGAACAATTCTTTAAATAATTTATAAAGGAAACTTTAGAATAAACAAATATCAAAAGGTTTGTTTGTGTTACTTGGACTTTTTGCATTTAGCATCTTTGCTTTTTCTTTTCTCAACATCCGAATATATATATTTATTTCATTTTAAGTACAAATTTTTGGGGAAATTAAGCAACGCGACAGATCTAGATATAGTCTTATCATAGAAATGTTAATTTTTACTTTTACAAGATGGGAACCCATTATAGTGAAACTGAAACTTATTGTGTCATTTTGAGACAAAAAATTCAATGAATTATAATAAATCTTACAAGGAGAAAAACTAACATTTTAAAAATAGATTCCCCTGTTGTCTAAATCCCTCTACAAAAATTTATTAGAATTTGCAAACACGTTTAGGGAAAATGTTTAAAAGTTACTTAAATAAGTGTTATGACTATTCTACAATAAGTCATTAATAACCGAAAATTAGAAACTAAAAATTGATCAATCACAATTAAATATACGAATTATTGACTATGGTATTCATAGTCGATTCTTATATTTGAGGTTGTCTTAAGTACAATCTTAAGATGTCATAAGTCAATCAGAGAGCCATGTTAGTCTTTTAAGACATTACTTAAAATAAGAATTACAACTATGAATACGGCCTATAATTGATCAATTTCTTGCTTTTAACTTCTGATTTATTATTAAAGGCTTATTATAGAATATGTGTCAGAAAAAAGCAATTGAAATATATAGTACAATATAATAAATTGTTTATGGGATCTGATTTTTAGTATACTCTTTAACTGTAAAAGGTAGGAATCTAGAAAATTAATACGTTTTTTATAGTTTTATAGTTTTTATAGTTTTATAGTTTTATAGTTTTTTATAGTTTTAGCTAAGCAAGTTTTGTCTTAATTTTTCTTAATTGTTTTTAATTTGTCTTAATTTTCAGAGTGCCATTCGCGCCAAACTTATGGAATTGGGAGTCCACTATGATGAGGAGCTACCTGATTACATATTAGTAATGGTAGTAAATAAGAAATCCCGTCAGCAGATGCATAATGACTTAAATTTGTTCCTGGAGGACTGCACAACTATATTCGTGGATTGGCTGCACGATCAGGTGCTAAAAAAATTGCAGAAAGTCACTGTAGCCAAGAAGAAATCGTCTCGCGAGTTTGTACCTACTGTTATAGTGAAGCAGGAGGAAGAGAGAAAAAAGAAGAAGATATCCGCGACTTCGTTCCTAGAGGATCAGGCAGCGGAGCAATCCTCGGTCGTCGAGAAGTTCCCGGACAAAAGTACGAAGAGTGACAAGCAATCACCAGTGCAAAAGCAACCAACAACAAAATCCGTACCTAATCAAAACTCAGAGCGAAGTCACAGCAAGAGCGCGGAAAGAAGCGTGAAAAGTGTACACAGCAAAAGTAAAACAGACGAAACGTCGTCAATACATGGCAGCGGATCTTATCAAGACTCTGCCTTCTCGAGGAAGCCGCAGCAGAGTTCCGGGCGCGACGAGAACACGAAGGATATCTCCGGCGAGCCTGAGAATCCCGTTGCGAAGACCATAGATTCGTATGGTGATCCAAAAGAGAGCGAGGTGTCGGATAAAAGTTTGAAGAGATCATTGGAGACGTCGAGTAGTCGTCACGATAGCACGGAGAAAAGGAGTAACGAGGCGAAGCGGTCGAAGCCATCCGAGGAAGAAAAGGACAGGGTTGGGTAAGTTAATATTTTTTTTAAACTAAATTAAGTTAAAGTTAATGACTTATAAAATTTATAAAATTAAGTTAAGATTGAATTAACTTAAGTTTAAAAAAAGTTAATTTTGAAAAAAATTATTTTTGAGATCAGAATATCTTAATTTTGTTTTGAAATGAGAACACTTTAAACACTTATAATATAGATTATTAGATAAATTTAATTTTTTTTATTCACATGTAAGTTATTTATATATAATAAGAATCACAGCATAAGATGTTTTTGTCAAAATCTTACGAGAGAGAAGAGTATATATTTGCATTATCTCTTTTTCTTTAATGTTTATCTAATTTTTTAACGTAAAAGAATCACGAATGTTTATGACTACATCTATTAGATATTTGTTACAAAAACTATACGTAAAAATTTAGAAAATGAATAGATGTGCAGTACTGTTTTACAACAATTTTTTATCTAAGGCTCATTAAATATTTATGTTGTTGAAATATAATATTTATTACACCTAAAATGAATGATCCAAATATAAACGAGAATTGAACAAAATCTAGCGTCAATAAAAATTAGCTATCATATAGTGTGATTCTTATTATAGAGTTCTAATCATAAAATCATTAATTAAACTTTTTCTAAATTAATTAGCTAATGTTTAAGATTTCAAAAAAATATTAGCATTAAGAGGGATAGAAAAATTTTGAATTAAAAAAAGTTAATAAATTAAAGTTTAAAAGCAATTAAATTAAATAAAAAATTAATGTATTTAAAATTAACTAAGTTAAGTTAAAAGTCATTAACTTTTTAACTTTTTTTAAATCTTATTTCTTATTTCTTATTTTTTTTAACGTTTTAACTAGTTCCTACCCAACCCTGGAAAAGGAAGATATGTCGTCATCTTTCCCGGATTCAAAGAAGCTCAAATCCTGCGTGAACAAGCCAAAGATCGTGTCGGTCGTGTCTGTGAAAACCCGGCTTGGCATAGTCTCTCCACGGAAGAAATTCGAGACCTACAGAGAGAGAGAAGGCAACGGTCGCTACCGTCCGTCGGAGAAGCGGTTCGAAAAGTCGCATCGCTACGATAATGGACGTAATGGAAAGGGCAGGAGTTTCGAAATGGACGATCGGGGTTCCAGACGGAATCGCGAGGGCGACTCATCGCGGCATCACGAGACAATGAGCAAAATCAACGACGTGAGAAGTCGAATAGAGAGCAGCAAGAATGAGAGACTAAACAGAAACGCAGAGTCCAGGGAGAAGAACTTGAATTCGAGTTCCAAAACGGACGCGTCTGCAAAGAAGTCTGCATGCACTATTAAGGATCGTCTGGGTATCAATAGTAAAGTCCAGAGACAGTCCACAAAATCACAAGAGGCAACAGATTATAGAAATAATCCAAAGAGTTTAGATCAAGCGGGAAACAACAAAAATATCAAGGACAGACTCGGTCCATTAAGGAATAATTTTAGGCCGATGCATAAACAAAGGCAGCTTCGCAACAGCGAAAATGACAGATCTCTAGTTTCTCTGAATCCCGGTGCCGAGAGACACGAAAGAGAGGAGGGGAAGGAAACTGAAGACGAAGATGAAGCGGATAATGACGAACAGCTAACCGGACCTGTGAAGTCGCACATAGTCGCTGTAAACAGACCTGTATCTACCACTATTATGAGAACCGAGAGGAGACGTATAAAAACGTCGAATGATGTTCTGTTCAATGCGACTCAAAATATTGGCTATTCAGGACACGGAGGTTCAAAATCTCAGGATAAGATGGACAAAAGGACGTCTAGCGACGTGGACGAGGATATCGATGATACGAGATTACCGAGCAAAGTAATTGTCACGCCAAGACCTTTGAAGCCGCTGCAACCGACCCAGAAACGCGCCACGCAATCACTTTTGTTGCGAGCTGTCGCGGAGGCAAATCAGTCGGTTGTCAAGCAAAAAAATCCGGAACCATCTCTATTCGTGAGTTTCAATTCAATTAATATATTGTAAATCGATTAAATATTGTAAATCGAGTAACGATTCTTGTAACTTTGTAACACCGAGAACGATAAATGCCGATATTTTTTAATATACACGTATCTGTAAAAAATGTATTAAACGTAGGAGAACAAAGAAACGTTTTTTTCATCCAAGGCTCAATTTTGTTAGGACAAGAAGCCAGTTTTAAAGCGTCTTAAACCTGCCCCGGCTCGTGACGTAAGTCAAAACTTGTCGGTACATTTTAATTCTAATAAGAGACTGGTCATGGAAAAAATTCAAGTCGAATTAAATACAGTAGATCATCTGGATGTGGAAGACGTCGAGCACGAGCCTTGTAAGTGCCATCACCGTGGAGACGTCTTTTTTATAACAGTTTGAAAGAGTTACAGAATCTGTCTCGTATTCTATTTTTTACTCTTTCATTTGGAAACTTTATTTATCGATCTTGTATTATTATTTATTGGATCCC
>NW_017259206.1:4168425-4170607 GCF_001594045.1 Atta colombica | reverse complement strand
ATATATATATGTATATGAGATGACGATAGAGATCAAATCCGCAGCGTGCTATTTACAAATCAAGTTTTCTCTCACTAGTCTATCACTCCTTCGATCTTCGACTAATAACACTTATATTAACTTATACTAACAGTTTCTAAATATTTAGAAATTGTAAGAAGTATAGTAAACAATTATTTACTAATAAACATTTAATAAAAATGCAGTATATTTAAGATAAATAAAGATTCCAATGTGATTCTTTCGCGGTACAAAGACTGACTCTTTCATCCTTCTCTTGGGATTTTAATTCCTCGCTTATTATCGCATAATCTGTAGATGTACCACAACCAGTAACGGACGAGCATATGGGAGTCATGATGTCGTTGTTTCAAAGAAGCGACGACAATCAAAAATTCTTAGTTACTCTGAACGGATATAACAACAATCTCATGAAAGAGAAGATCAGCTCCGAGGATGACGAAGAGCGACTGGAGATGGAAGTAAGTCTTCCACCACCTCTAAAGCATTTC
Organism: Atta colombica; assembly: GCF_001594045.1. Taxonomy (NCBI): domain Eukaryota; kingdom Metazoa; phylum Arthropoda; class Insecta; order Hymenoptera; family Formicidae; genus Atta; species Atta colombica. The sequence continues at coordinate 4,170,095 of NW_017259206.1, read as the reverse complement.
CCTCATTCCCTCCCTCTGAATTTTAATCCTCACGCGTATTCTAGACGCACGATGTTCCTCCTCATGCTCGCAGGTGAACGAGGATGACGAGCTTGCACTGTTGACGACGCACAATGAAGCAACAACGACGATGGCGGCAATGGCGCAGGACGAGTTGGAAATAAATAAGTTTAGAATAATGAGCTCAACGGAAGATAACGCGCACGCTAGTCCGAAGGAAGCGAGCGGAGAGGAGAACAACGAGAACTGCAATACGGAGAACGTAGATAAGATTGACGAAATGCCCCGTAGACGGAGAAAATTAAGTCCTATAATATACAATAGATCTCATTCTCCTAGTCCCATACAACTGAAATCTAACGCGTCGCTGGTGACGACGTCAGCCAAACGTAAGCAAATTTCTTTTTTTTGGGATTTGTTTAGAGCGTAAAAGTATATCGTTGTAAAATGTGCGGTTGCTCTTTCCAGCCCCGGATAAAAAACCGGTAGAGGCCACGGCCTCGGCCATTTCAGACAAATCCCGGGAGAATTGTCGATATTGGCCAAATTGTACATTAGGGAACAAATGCGCGTATCTTCATCCCCCTGTTATGTGCAGGTAATGTATCTTTCTAGAGAGATTCATTATATCTCTGATTATATCTGACATTATATTTTTTCTCGCAATGTTCATATGAATTATGAGAAAATTTATATTTTAGAATCTTTCATATAAGTGAATTTTGAAATATTCTAAGATTTCTCATTCTACAATTTCTGAAAAAATACTTTAAACTTTTTTTCAGATTTTTAAAAGATTTCATTAGAAATAATAGAATGAAAAATCTTAGAATATATATATTTCAGAATTTATATGAAGAATTCTAGAAAAGATGTGTAAATTTTGTTGGTGTTTCTGAAAAATGTTTCAATATTGTATAAAAAATCTGAGAAAAAGTTTTTTGTAAAAAATTATAAAATTATTTAGAAATTCTAAAAAATTACATGAAAAATTCTGAAAAAAAATTCTCAATGATTTCATCGTAAAATACAAAAAATATTTTTCTTTCTATGATCATATGATGCCAGAAAACGTTCTTTTAATTTTTATTAATTTGTCTTATTTTTTTTTTTCGCAGTGCCTTCCCGGCATGTAAGTTTGGTGACAAATGCGCCTACAAGCATCCCAAGTGCAAATTCGGTTTGTCTTGCACAAAGCTAGGCTGCGTGTTCTCGCATCCCGCCCAGCAGTGCAAGTATCATCCATTCTGCACGAAACCGTCATGTCCGTATTCCCATCCAGTCACTTCTGCTCCGGCAGCAGAAGTGACGAGTCAGAGGGCAAAGTTTACCTGGCGGCGACGTGATTGAGCATACTTTTGCGGATGTACAAACCGGGGTATATTCTGATTAGATCAAGATTCTGATCCACGTAAAATTACTTTGTACAGGTCACACAATGATGAGATATACAAGCTTAAGTAGCGTAAGTTGACGTTAAAATGTTACCGCGGTGGAGTTGAACTCTGTGATTAAGAAATGCGTCATGAAAGCTTCAATACCATCGTGATTTATTATGGCAAATCGTAGTTTTACTTTCTCTTAAATAATTCAAGATAGAAAAAGAAACTTTTGAAAAACTTTAAACAGTGAAAATTTATCAAATTTAAATAATTAAAGAAGTTTTAATT
>NW_017259206.1:4168070-4168325 GCF_001594045.1 Atta colombica | reverse complement strand
ATATAATTATACTTCCCTCTGTTGATAATCTATCGCCTTAGATTCTAAGATCGCGTCAGTTCGAACTGTGAGCGATTTGCTGCCATTTTCTTAGATTATATATTCTACTTGTAATATAAAGGAAAGGATTTAGTTTAGTTAACCAAGACTAATCGATGCAATTGATCTTGGAATGATCATAAAATACGTTCTCTTTTAGGCTTGACCTCGCCAAGGCAATCTCGTCCTGATTTATATACATGTATATGTTCAAAA
>NW_017259206.1:4165739-4168009 GCF_001594045.1 Atta colombica | reverse complement strand
ACATATATTTTTTTAAATATACATATATGTATATATTTTTTATATATACATATATGTATACTACTTATATAATAAACAGAGTAATTATAATTAGATTTATTCCTTTTGTAAATGTTCCGCGCTTTTATTTGCGAATCGTCGTTTCTTTTTGCTTTTATCGAAGCTGTCAAAGTGAGAGTATGTGTACACAGTGTGCACTTCTAGGTCGCATTCAAGCAGCACGTTATCAGCGCTGTCAGCGTCATCTATCTTTGTTTTACGTCTAAACAATGAAGATAGAATGATATAAATAACACTAATAGTGTCTCCCCGAATGCACTCCTAGTAAACCGGAAAAATATAAGAGAATATAGTTAGAAGCAGCAGATTTATCGTACTGTTTCATGTCGAGAGTAATAATATAATGATCGCTCGTATTGACGTTATTACAATTAGCTCTGTATACTTTTAGAATTATGAGCGAGGTCTTTTTGCCGAGAATATTTACGCTTATAAAATACAGACATCCTCCACGAGCGATTCAATTAGGTTTCGAGTGCGGAGAAAAAAAGCACATGGCTCTTCTAGAATGTATGCCGTGCACTTGGCGCTGTCTCCGTGATTGAGGGGAAGCATCATAAAAATCATATTTCGTTGCTCGATCACCGTTTATGTAACTTAACACAAACTGTATAGGCTCTTATATAGGGAACGGAGATAGTTCTGCATAATTTAATTAGTGCTAGTGAATGATTGTGCATGAGATGTACAATATTATTGAAACTTGTCATCAGAAACAAATATACGATGATTTCTGTAAAATACAGTTTCATTTCTATTTCTATTTTCAATTTCGAGATATTCTCTTGTCCTCTCCAGTGTTCTAAAAAAAAAAAGAGATCACAGAGTGTTTTTATCTTTGTAATTAAATAGATAGAGGATTCTATCTAAATAGAGGATATAAATAGAGGAAATAGGTTAAGCAGCGATTGCAATTATTGTATAAAATAATCACGATCATTATTATAATTTATACACGTGTCATTTAAAAATCGTCATCGCGATTGAAGGAAGGCAAGAATCGATCGAGACGTACTGCGATACGCAAGTTTAGCTGCGTGTAATTTATTGCGTTTTTTTTTATTTATATTCGTTTAAACCTTATCTCCAGATGAAATTTTACGTCGGCATAATTAGCATGTCAGCGTATTATACATCGTCCTCGCTTCGTTCGAGGGAATGAGACGCGAGTTTAGATTCTGACGTGAAATATCGCAATTATACCTTAAGAGGATCGATAGATCAACACGGTTTCTCTCATACACACACTCGTATACGCTCGCATACAATTTCGCACTAATTTATATATACGTATAAATCTATGTGTATGCTCTATCGTATTGTGGGGCACTTAGAAAACTCGTTAATTCTCCTCATCCTCGCGTCGACTCTGCACCGGAGATCCAGGCGGGCCATGTGCGTTTGTGAGATACTTAAAAGTAATATAATATATATATATATATATTTTTTTTTTCTTTCTTCCTTTGTTATTCGAGGATTGCTTCGTTTCGAAGGGGAAAAATAAAAAAATAGTGCGCTCGCGAACGTATCTCTCACTTCCTTCTAACATTTTAATCTACTTTCGACAAGCGGACCCGGGATCCTCTTCAGCGGGGAAAGCTCGGTAGAGGAGATCTCTTAAATAGAGAGAGAGAGAAAATACATGAATTAAATTGCGATTGGCAAAGATTTGTTTCTGCGAAATTGAACATTTCTGCTCTTAAGCCCGTTTTTCACTAACGTAGATCAACTTTAATTTCGGTTCAACTTATTTTTTGTCCTTTTCTAATCCTCAGAACTAGAAAAGATAATGAATAAGTTGAGCCGAGATTAAAGTTAATCTACGTTAGAAACATAGATTAGATGTATATTTAATAATCCTAAGTAAGATATTCTTCTTTCTAAATCTTCGAATATGGAAACATTCGGATTCCTTAAATCGCGATTCGAAAACGGAGAGAGAGAAATCGTTTGAAACGAGAAATATTCAGGATTCACTCATCGATTCGTCTCTCATCTCTCTTTTTTTTTTTTTACAAATGCATCAACTATTAATAAAGCTTTCGCGGATAAACACCCTGTTTCCTGTTCCTCGATACCCTTACATCACCGCACGATGCGCTGTCTTCTAAAAGAAAAAAGAAATGAAAAAAAAATGGGAGAAAAAAGAATAATGTGTTATATGTATACGATACGTACATACATATATATACATATATTTTATATATATA
>NW_017259206.1:4165474-4165687 GCF_001594045.1 Atta colombica | reverse complement strand
TATATATATATATATATATATGTATAAAAGTGTGCGCAACGTTCTTCTCAAGATAATTTGGCAAGGATTAAAAATATAATATTACATCAGCATACAAATGCTTATGTACGTGTGCCTATGTATGTGTATCTGTGTGTGAGTGAAAATATGTATGTATTGTGTATTCTTCGCGTGAATAATTATACATATATCGTTGGGGAATAATGATATCGA
>NW_017259206.1:4143845-4165374 GCF_001594045.1 Atta colombica | reverse complement strand
CAAATAATTAGTTTTATCCGTGATATTCTATTATAATATTTCACTAGATTTTTTTTCTTAATAATGTCCTGCGTAGGCTCTTCAATAGCGAGCCATAAAAAAAAATGCGGATGTGCGGAGGGCGGTCATATAATGCTCGATCTATTTGATTCTTATCACAGGAGTCCGCCGTTCCGACCGCCATTCTCTCACATCACTTCGACACTCGATTACCTCCAAATTAATAATTCCTACGCGAACGGCAAAGTGGCGGATAAACAAGCCGTTGAGCATAATGATATAAGTCATATTTTTGCGGAATAAAAAAGGCTGTCTAAAAAGTACTTAAATATAAAATATTACATGAAATCCACACATCTGTATTATCAAATCTTTTTCTGCATACATAAAGAAACAAGTTACAAATTTTATGTCGAAATAAATTGTAAGCTATTTAATTGAACCTGATATATTTGTTGCATTAATTTCATTAAACTGGAACTAGTCTGACTAAGAATACGAATTTCATTAAACTGGAACTAGTCTGACTAAGAATACGAAATTATTAATCCGTTATATTACTGACTTGTACCATTATTTCATTCGATGACTCACTAATGTTCGACAAACGCGGAATCCACGCAATTGGAGAACCAACTGATTTTGTTCCCTTATAACTGTACTCTTCCTATAGTCTTTTCACAGTCTTTCTTCCTCTTCCCTCTTTCGTCGTATAAAGTCTGACTCATACACAATATGCTTCATTTTAAACGCCGAAAGCGTAAGCGTCACGTTGCATTCTTATCACACTCTCCTTATCCTTATCGCCATTATCCTTATTTACATTTTACGCCATAACGAATGTTCTTCATCTTCCATGGTATTACTTCTACCGCAGATTAATATTACAGTGCTACGGCTCGGTTTCGCGATAACGTAACTCCCTTCGGTACTCACTCAGGCCATTATTACTCGTTAATTGTTATTTCCATTTGATTGTATCGCGTTACATGTTGCAAAAGGATCGTATTCGCTGTCAGCGAAACCAAGCTCAAGAACACTTTTCGTTAAATCTCGCATATAACATGAGCCAAGTTAAACCCTTGTTCGGAATTATGGACTCATCCGATCCCGTACTTTATACGATCCCCTCGCGGCATTTGACGATTATAAAAAAATAATAATATAACATCATTAGAATAATGCGTAAAATGCATTTAACGCTTAATGCGCAGTTAATTACACATTAAAACCTTCAATTTTAGTCAACATGACGTACGGGACTGCGGTTTATCTGCAAATCCATCCGCGACAGTGAATGAAACATCACGGGAACAAGGATCCTGATTGTTCGTGCCTTCTACCGCGCTCGGAATTCATATCATAAGATCCCGAGCCACTCATGATAAACATTTAATAAATATTCAGTCCCGTTTCCACTCGTATACTCCATTCGGTCCATCTTACGTATTTCGGGTGTGTGTAATTAACATCTCTCTCTTTTTCTCTCTCTCTCTCTCTTTTCGCATTGTTTCGATTGTTTGCACATAACGAAATTACGATGCACCATCGACATGTGCACGCAATGCAGCAATTACGCCATTGATGGTTTGATCGACGATTCTTTGGCCGCTTATCAAATGCATGGCAAAAAAATGAACTAGGATAACTTTGCGATATCACATTAAATATTCGGATAAAAAGGACGAACAAATTTTCAGATAGAGATATCCTCGTTGAGTTGGCAGTAATATTTTTATAAGAGAGTGTATCGAAAGTTCGAAAAGATTTAAATCTGATTGGAACGAGCTATATTTCTGGCGCAATAGCATATTTGCTCACGATAATTTACTTCTTCAAATTCGTATTTTCAGCCGGCAGTAGAATAAGCTTGACCGCGTATCTCGTAATTTCGGAAAGATTCGGTCCAGACTGGAAATAATCACGTTGTTATCCTATTACCAGTAATCTACTTAGGTAAAAACTCGAATCTCGACAATTGGCAGTAAGAGTTTGATATAACGTTAACGGTACATCTAAAATTCGGAAAGGTGCTCATAAATGGCGCAATGATCTGTAACAGCGTACTATATAACAGTATTACACTCATAATATCTATTCAACGTAAAAATTTCTTCCCGACACTTCTCTCGGTAATAGAAGAAATTTCAAAAACAGTCTCGTACTAGTTTAAAAGAGTTCGTGAAATACGCTTATGTACTTCGAAAGGAAATTTCCCTGCGAAATGACCACGCACGTCACGAACAGTGAAAGAATACACCTTCATTTCGAGAGAGCAAAAGGAGAAGGAAAGTGAAATCGCTCCCAGATATTTATTGAAATTCAGCTCGGCGATCATAGAACTATTTTCTTAGTTCTAAATAATAGTCGAAATTCAAGTGCCTGTTCTGTTTCTAGAACGAAAGCTACTGTTGTAAGAGTTTCTCATGAAATATGAGGTTTCGACAAGTGTCTACAATCTCCCGTTCAAATAGCAGCGGATAACGAATCTCTCGTATGATTTCTCCCGCTCTTGCTCATTTATGGCAAGATCGAGTATGGCCACGAATATCCATGTACTCGCTAGGTCGATCAACTAACGTGACTTCAGTACTTGCTAAATCGACTTAATGCACGCAATCGATTTAACGAGTGCTGAAAGCAAGGAGGGATCCAAAGAATGGACCGCAAGACGCCGTTCACGAGAATATCTTCGCCAACTTCTCAAGGCGTTTTTGCGAAAATCCGCAAGATTTACGGAACGATCCGAGTCCATCGAGTAATCCTCTTTCCTTTGTTCGTCGCTATAAGGATCGCGACTCGCAATCGAGTAATATTTACACAACATTATGTTCGCAAAATCCACACGATCACAGCAAGTCGTTAAAGCAACCGCCGAACCACATCACCACTATCGGCATCAGATACGTCGTCAGCGCCCTGAATAGCGACATCTTCGGCCTGTTGTCTTCTCCGCTATTCACGGAGATAGTCTGATTGTTGCTCGTGCCCGTGCTGGTCGTACTAGTGCCCTGATGCGGTTCGATGTCTACTCGCGGTGGTGTCTCAACTTCATGAACGACCGGTGGTGACGGCTGCTTCGGTGGTTCTGGCTCCGCTTCCGCGTGTGGGCCGTCGTAACCAGAGCCTTCGTTGAAGCCATCCTCGTCATCAGTAAACGCACCATCGCCCGAACCACTACCGGAGCCATACCACGTTTCGTCTGTAAAATCGTAGAAGTAGTTATTATCGGTGATACAAAGAATATTAGTATCAGAGAGAATTATTATGTATTATTGATAACCGCCAGATAATCACCAGTATCGATCCAATCAACGTCCTGTCCGTTAAATGCTAATTTCAATCTATTCGTGATAGTGGTCAGCGCGAAAACTTGATCTCTCACGATAGTTGGTCTTGATCCTATACTGCGAACCTCTGGATTCATCGTCTGAGACTCGCCATCGGACGACACCGGATATATATACCTAAAACAATACAAACAGATATATGTATCATGTATCGATTTACTATGCGATATAATGTACAAAGACAACGTTATTGTGCATTCAAAAGATGTATGTAGAAAATTGAATTATTAATTTATCTATATAGAGAAAAATTTCTGATTAAAAGTAGACGAACTGAGAATATTCTGATCAGAATTCTATTCAATTATCTTAACTAGAATTATAATGGATTCAATCAGAAAATTTTGATTAGTCCATTTTCAACCAACAGAATAAAATAGAATTTATTTATTTCAGCGATATAATTGCCAGAAGGGGACTTGGTTTACAATTTCTCTCCTTAACAACCAGAATTCTAATTAATATAGACTCTTTTTCCAGTGTTAGCAAATGAATTTCTCATAATTGAATATCAACAAATAGAATTGATCGCAAATAAAATTTTACTCTCTTACTTGTCTACGTGTGTGCCGTTCCAACATTCTTTCGTATTACTAGGTGGCACAACCAGACCATCGTTGCACATCCGGTATGGTAAATAGACCCAGAATTGTCGGGAATCACGCACTCGCTGACGTATTTCTTTCACTAGCTTCTCCAAGCTTGTAGCGGAGTCATCCTCCGGTGAGGTTTCCTGGTCAAAGTTCAGGGATTCCATTTCTAGTTCTCGATTGTCCCTTCGTTTACGTCTACCCAGTACCGGCCGGCCGCAACCCGTAAATACGCGTTGCGACACGTCTTGACTGCTTTCCTGGAAATTCATGATCGCTTCGGAGATCTTCAAGTTGATCGGACGCACCAATACTTCGATATTGAACGGTCCGAGCAATCGATCAGCGATCTTGTCCACAGCCTCTACATTCGGAAATCGAAAAGCGAATTAAAACTCAAGCTCGTTCTTAGCGGAAAAAAAATTGTTGTGCAAAATATGGCTTATGAAAAACATTTCTTCTATTTTCGTAACTTTTATATCAGAAATATTTTAAATCGGAAAAATATTAAATATTAATGTTAATATTGTTATTCCTTTGTTTTCGAAATATTTTTTTGATAAAAGATTCATTGTTCGTATTTACGGCAATTCGAGCGAAGTGCAATCATTTCTGTAAAAAAATCTTGCGTAACTTCCGAAGACTTTCAACAACAGATTGTGCGCGTCGATGTGATCCGTATTCTCTTGAAATATAATAGCCAATACTCGAACAAGAACGAGAGAAAGGAGGAGGGGAGAGGGAGGGAGAAATTGCTCACCAATGAATTGATTCCAGTCAGTGTCGAGTGCCGCGTATTGCGCCAAGCAACCCTTCATCACATTGGCACACATATCGCCACACGCCAGCACATTGTCCGATATACCGCTGCAGGCCGGACAAGCTGTCATCCTGGTCAAGGCAGCTGCGCAATCCGCCGACGGTTTGCTCAGCTACAATCAACAAAGAGTTCGTTTTAGAGAATCTATGCACGATTGCGGTTGCATGATGGCGTAACAGCCATAAACATGCGAAGAAATTTGAAGAAATAGGATAGAACAAAGTGAAGAGAATCCAAATGGAATAAAATAAAAAAGAATAGAAAACTAAAGTGAAATAGATAAATTTTTGTACTAAGCTCTAAATATCTTATAAATTACAATTTGATAATTTTAGCTTCTTCAAACGAATGTAAAATAAACAAAGAGATTTTTTGTATATAATGTATCTATAATGTATCTAAATATTTGAATAAAAATTGGATAGTTAAATTTTTCCTAAATTGAAATCTGAACTTCAATTTTTATTACAACTATTTGAATCGATTAGATATCGCATGATTGAGTGCAGCAGGTATTGAATCAAGTTATATCAATTTGGATACGTTTTGATGATATATTTTTTTTTACCGATTGCATATTTTTCAACACATTCGAAGCGACAGTTAAAGCTTGGCTGAATGCTCTCGTGGCTACGAATGACCGTTTAATTTGCACGCCCAATTTTTGTGGCACGTCCCCGAACGGTCGCATCTCCTTCATGTGTTCGCCCACGCACTCCAGATACTTATTGTCGAAGTTATACTGACTGTTGAGCACGGTGAACATCTTCTGATAAAGAGTGTTGAAGAAATTATCCATAGCATCATTAAGGTCCACCTGAAATGTAATAATTGATTACATTTAATTACATTTAATTACATAAAGTAAGAGTAGTTTATAAGTAGTTTATAAAGTTGTGTATATTTAATTTATTAGCGTTAAGATATATTTTGTATACTGAAGAAGATTCAAAACGAGGATCGAAATGTTTATAAATGTTATTTTAATAAAATAAAATTAATTGAATAACTTGTGTGTTCGCTTTACAGGTATTATTCGTTGATTTAATTACATAGTAATTAATTCTTGATTATAAATCATGTATCAGTATTGTACGTAGTAATGTATCAGTATTGTACGATTAATATTGTACGTAGACACGCAGACACAGACAAATATACGACGTGTACTCTCAATTAAACATAATTAAAGCAGTTTTTATTACATGAATACGCGAGTTTAATTAATCTTTATTTAATTCCGTTATAACAAATCCTAAACATAATATAAATTCTAATTAATTCTAATTGACTCTACTATGACGTTGTTGCAACAAATTGATGAAAAGTCTAAACATTGCTTTCCTTCTACAACTTTGATCTTGGAAGCGTTGAAAACGATGTGCGATTCGTGTAATGCGACAGATTAATATTCGCGATAAAATTAGTGACAGCAGCGTTGCAACGATAATGCATTCATGCGATCGGGCATTTCGCCTTCTGTCGTATGCGGAACAGGTTTGAAACGGCGCCGGTGAATAATTCGAGAGGCGATTTGAATAACAATCAACAAAGCATCGTCTCGTCTTGATCGTCGTTTTCCTTCTCCTCTTCCACCTTCGTCTCTCTTCCTTTTGACACCACGTGACGAATTGTACGACGTATATCTGTCACCTACGTCTCTTCCAGCCAGAAGCTATTTGCAACCCTACAGCGCAAGTATTGAATGCGAGGAATCCCGAGAAGTCTATTTCAGTTCTTTTATTTCTCACGGGACTGTAGTCCGATAATCCGGTTGCTTTCTTAATATCCTTCGGTTTGCATCTATTTGATAGCCATTCGGAGTTTGAAGGAACGACGCGATATTCTTTCTTAACCCTTCGGTGTCATTCTGAGTATGACATATCTGTCTTTCTTTTTCCAATGCTTTTTTCATCGCCTATAACTTTTTTATTAATAAAAATACATATAATTGCTTGCTCGTTATAGCTCGATATATTCCTTACGATCCGTGTCATCCGATGGTGATCCACGCTGGGACTTTTCGTTCAAACCGTTTGATTATATAAAAATAATAATTTTAACTATATATGTAAAAAATGGTAATATAAATTACGATTTTATATCATATGTGAATACATAATTATGATATGTGAGCAACATTGCTACATTAAGTTTTCTTCTTTATAATAACTTTTGAAATTTTTTAAACTATTATGTTATTTAATATATATATATATATACAACAAAAATGCCGTATCTATATTGAGAAAAATGTTTGATTGAAAATAAGCAAACCAGAAGATTTTGATTAAATCAATCAGTATTCTGGTTATCAATTAGAATTTTAACAGATTTAATTAGAAAATTTACTGTTTAAATTGTCTAATTGAGATAATCTGAATTTTGATTGATATTGTCTGATTTATCCATTTTCAATCAAATTTTTATTTAGTATAATATCTAAATTTTAAGTGGCATACTTCGTATGCCAATTTTAAATGACAATCGGTGACGCGGCTTGGTTAGGTCATTTAAAATTGGCATTCAAAAAGAACTATTTAAGTTAAAATATCTTAAAATTTAGTTAGGATAACTGTCCCAATTTCTGTGCCTGTCCTAGTCATAAAGAAAACTAATAAGACACACAAATAAATAAGAAAAAATATTTTTTTTGTTATTTATTTGTACTAGTTTTCTTTAAGAAACTTATCGAAATACAAAAGCACACTAATTGTTAAGTTAAATTATTAATGCATATGATACCGAAGATAATATTTTATTTTTTGAGTATTAAAGTATTTTAAATATTTAAATATTTATTTTTCGAAAGATATGAGGAATTTATGTGAATTCAGTAATACGTACCGCAAGATTTTAAGTTTGTTCCTATTAATGTGCCCTGTATTGAAGCTAAAAATGTTATGAGTGTATTTTGAAATAAATATAATTGAAATAATGATTTATGTATTAACATAAACAATTAGCTTAAATTTATTATCTATTTCAGTAACAATTGGGTCGTCCGGAAAGTTCATGCCGCAAAAGATTTAAATTTAATAAATGAAATTAAAATCTTATCTCTTTAAATCTTCTGCGTTTCAATTTTCTTTCAAAATCGGCATGAACTTTCCGGACGACCCAATATATGTATTAAAATGAGTCAAATGTGGATAGGCACACAATTGGGGGCACATTAATAGGATCGCTGCTTAGAGGACTCATTAATAGGGACAAAAATATGTTTTTTATTTTTGTCAAACTATTATAAAGTATTAACATTTTTTAGATTAAAAGAAATATTATAAGAAAAAGAAGTAGTTGAAAAACCGATATAAATTGCAAGCAGATAAAATTAAAGCTACAATTAATAATTAATTCAGTAATAAGCAGTAATAAATTTCAGTAATAAATTGGCTAAAAGTAGGGACAGTTATCCTAGATCTAACAATCTAATTTTATTAAATCATCAAAATGATCATACAGAAAATTCAAGCATGATGAGCAAAAAGTTTTGACATTCTAGCAACCAGTTTAAACGTCCTACATAATTATTTTGATGATCGAACAAAATTATTTTCAGATCTAGATATATCTAATTAAATTTTTATGTATTTTGGCAAAATCACCTTTCTATGTACGGAATATGTTAATATCTGATGTTTCGATTGAAGAAAAAAGTTTACAATATATTCATTTTTATGAAAGTTACATATATGTAAACAATCGAATGGGTTGAATATGTCCAAGTTGCTATACTTATAGTGTGATATCGAAGGATAAATTCCATTTTCCAAACAATTCTTTCTATTCGTGTCTGTGCACCACAGATACGAATTCTGCAATTTCTTTGTATTTCCGCGTCTTACTTTTATCTGTTACATCGCACTCCGTGGAAGTGGATTGTATCTTCTTCGCCTTCTTCAGATCGGGACTTTATTACATCTCATGCTTACCTCGAATTCTTCCTTCGTTCGTCTGCTTAATAATACGTTTCTGCGAAATAGCATAACCGAGCGCGATCGTGTTTCGAAGTAAAATTAAATTCCATCCCGAAGCAGTCCAAAGCGGCTGCACGTGATTAAAGAGGGATGGCTCGGATAAATTCAATAGGTCGCGGTGTAATTGCAGAAGCCGTTCGATAGATAGGTACACGAAGGACGCATATGGGACTCTTCCGGTGACGGGATATTTTCGCTTTGGTGGTTGCGGGTCTCTTTACCCGGGACAATGCTGGCGATGTCAAAAGCACATTGATTAAATCCGCCTTCGCACGCGATTCTATCCTCTCCCAACTTTTGAGCTTCAGGAGTGTGGACCGGACATCGTGGACAAAGGGTTACTCCCGCCGTGACTCCAATAGAAGTTTAAAGCGTTAAAGGGAGGAGCTGAAAGTCAACTCACGTCACACGATTATCCTCCGATCACTCGGAATGATGTTCCTCGAAGAATTCAGGGGTTGATAATAACGTATTAATTTTCTTGGGCTATTTTAAAAATAAACTCATAAAAATAACAAAATGTTTAATTCCATTCCTTTTTATGAAAAAAGTCTTCTCTTCTTTTTTCGAAATTCAGCTCTTTTTCTTCATTAAACTTTTCTTAATTCTTAAGTAAAAAAAGTGGTAATTAATTTCCTTTGAGAATGAGAATTTTCTAACAAAGAAATTTAAAGAAAATCTCGTTTCTAAAGGTTTTCAGAGTCACCGAATTCAATTCTATCCTCAGAATTTTAAAATTACAATTTCAAAAGAATAATCCGAGGAATAATCTGATTATCGTAAAATTTGGTTTTAGAAATTTCTTGATATCATTGAATTTGAATGACTAAAAATATCGAAATTCAAAACAATAATAATCTCCAATAATAATAACTTTTAACGAAGAAAAATTTAGTATTATAAAGTTCATAATCAGAGTTTAGAAATCACAACTATGAACTATTTGTGCAGCGCTGATGAATTTCACATAAGGAAAAACTGAAAATTTGATTTTTTATATTATAATTAAAATCAAGTTTCATGCTAATTATATAATTAAAAAAAATTTTTGTTCATCATATTAAATTCTCTATTAAGAATTTTTTATTTTTGACCTCGGATTCGAATAAAATAATCTTATTAAACCACTCCACAATCAAGTTTCATAAAAATCAAACGAGGTTTTTTTTATAAAATTAAAGGAGGTAAATCCAAATAAAGTCGCCTATCCACAAAGAATTAAGCGATATTTTAATACATCTAGATCTCTCTTTACTATACAAAAAATACGTTTTCTTCTTTTCCAAATAATCTTGGTAATAATTTTATAATATCTTCGTCGCGACATTGCTGTAAGAAAAATTAAATGAAATATAACGTACAGTGTCACGTTGTTATGTTCTATGGATCGATATTAAGAGGGATAACTTGGGATATCCCAGTCAGGAAACGCGTGGAAGGAGATATAAATTTTTCCCTTTGAGAGAAGATTTAGATACCGTGACATCTGTCGAATTACAGGAAGCAGCATCGCCAATATCGCCAATAGCAGTATCGCCTTTATCACGTTGCTCGTTTCAAACTAGAAAAAGATTACTGCTCTTCGAATAAATCGCTCAACTACCTGTGTGCTCGCGATATTTTCGAAGGATACATATATCACACCTTTTACATCTCTTAGTCCATCTCGTATTTCTTTATCTCGCTTGATAATATTCTGAGAGGAAGATGTCGTCGAGCGTAATTGCGCAGAAAACGACTTATAATGAACTTTAAATCTCGAGACACGGCTTGGCAGCTCCAGAAATTTTCTTCACAGCTCACCATCTTATTCGCGCTTAATACACTTGGCGCCTAAAGGGGAATGAAGAGGGACCGAGAGAAGATGGGAAAATTAACGCGCAATTGCAATTTTCACCGGAGGCATCTCGTGCGACATCAAACGAGAGGTAAATGAATAGCTCAGCGTAACGGGTGCCATAATTCCAAATTTTCTGGAAATACTCTATTTCAGAAGTGTTCTCTTTCGCGAGTATCAGGAGAGGTTGAACAACGCAGATGCTGTTCTAACATAAATTGATCGAGATCCGATCCTTATAGATGGAATTCTCAGCAAAGAGTGAAATAAATCGTAGTTGAGCCATTTTAACGTCGAGATAATCAAATTCCAAGGAAGGATAAAGAGAAAGAGAGAAGGTACTCACCGTTCCCTTCGCGTAATAATTCTCCAGCTCCTTGAAAAAGTCCGTGAAGACGTACGCGTTCTGTTCGTAAAGGATACCGTAGGTCTTCTTGAACATCTCATGAAAACCTTTCTTGCTGCCATCCAGTAATTCTTTGAAAAAACCTGCAAATGATAAGAAACGCGAGTCATAATTCTATTTGTATTGCGGTTTATAAATAATAATAAGTTAATGCTATATGTTATAAATTAAACAAAGAAATCAATTCAGTCGAGATTTTGATGCTTGCTAGCATTGAAATAAATATTTGTTTGAATATTGAAAATTCTAATATTTGCTAAATGTAAATATATATTTATTTAATACAAAAACTATTTGATTTAATTATCCTTTTTTTCAATGTAATAATATTTTTACACATAAATTCTATGCACCTTACAGTTGTATAAACTGCATATGGCTTTATTATATGATTAGATTCGAAACGCCATTATAAACTGAAGCTGAATAATAATATCACAGTTAAATTCTCATCGATTTGACAATAATGCTATTAGCATTATAAATCACTGAAAGCACTTAATGCGAAAAATATTATCTCAAAATTCGAACTTGGAAATCTTCTGACCGATTATTAAATTTATAAAATAAAATTTTAATAATTCTTGATCATCGTGTATCAGCTTCCTTTATAAATATAATTTAAATATAACTTAAAATTGTCATATTTCTATTGTTCCTTGTATCTATAATCAATAAAGTGACGTAACACGAAAGAAATTCCAAGATGGCTTATTGCGACGCGAGTTTCCCGGCGCTTTGACGTCCTTCCCAGCGGAAAATCGCGGTCGAGCGCGAAACGGAAAATTAGTCGAGATTTCAAGGTGCGAGTCGTCGTCGACAGCGTGGAACGGGAAAGGCTGGTTCGTATCGCGAATTAAAAGCCCAACGAATTTGCGGCAAATACCCAACAGTTCTGGCTGCTTTTCCATTCGTCCCGTCTCTCGCTGTGGATTGGCGTCTGTGCTTTTTACACCTCCGGTTGACTCGCGTCAGAAAAGGGAGCTGGGTTCGTCGCTAAAAGGAATTTTAATCACATTCCCCCGGAGGAAGTGACGATAAGGGGGTTATTCGTCGGTGAGCGAGAACCGTAGGCGGCGAATCGGGGATGAAAAAACGCTTATCGTTGCATTATCGTGTCGCGTTGCGCTTTGTTCATCGGGAGCTGCGGCTGGAATTGAATCAATGATAGTTTCCTCATATTTCAACATTAATACGCTGACATGACATTCAAAGTACCAGCGCAATTTTATTATTAGATTATTTAACAGCTTTATATTCGCCGCAGGAATAAACTTTCAGCATGACAGATTACATGCTGATACAATAAATACAGATAAAGATAATAGGTCATAAATGTCACATTATACCTTTCAATATACGAGTTAAAATAATTATATATGAATTATGACAATGTAACATTTTACAATTAATGTCGAACGAAATTAAATCTCGACGTTGAATTTAAGATTAAAGTATTATGATCATAAATGGGAATGTATCATCACATTTGAAATCGTTTAAAATTTTCTGCAGAAATATTAACTTAATTACAAAGAAATATTTCGGCGAAATTGAATTAATGTTGTCGATAAATTATTGTAATATAACCTACATTTTCTCCGACAAACAGTTACGCAGTTGAAATTGAAGTTCCATTTTAAAATCTTCATAATTTCTGAAAGCCTTTCTAAATCAGTGTCCATTACGCGAGAACGATAATTTCGATCGATATCTTTGATCTTACTCGCGAGACCGTGGTGTCAGCAATTAGCGCGGAAATTAGGGCATGTCCCAACTTGGGAAACATCCTCAATGTCTAACGATCCCGGTTAACGAAATTATTCGAAGGCAGCATCTTCTCGTCGGTCTTTCATCTTTTCCGCTGCACGTCGGCTTTTATGGCCGAAGTCCCTTTGAGATGCCACCGTCCAACTTTGGCACCTGGTACCCACTTTAGTCGGCACTTCACTAGATAGAAGTTCGTACAACCTTTACTAGAAACATGAGTCCTCCATTATTTATACAAAATGTACGTCTACAGGATATGTTGTATGATATATTTTTCTATTTGAGTAGAGGAGGATACATATATCCCATATCGAAATATTCTTAATATTTTAATTATCAAAATTTAAGAAAAAAAAGAGATATATTTTGTAAAACAATTTATAATTTTAGATTAATACGCATCTTTCTATTATATATACAAAGTTGCTTGAAAATATTCTCTTTATTAAAAAAAAAAAAAATCTTTTAATAAAGAAGACAGTAAAAAAAAATTTTCTTTTAATTTTCATCTATTTTTTGCCTTCATATTTATAACGTCAATTTTTCAACATCATAAATATCTTGTTGTACATACATTATATGTAGTACAATATATTTTTTTAACAAACATTCTAAGAATATTTTGTATTGCAAGAGTTTACAAATATGATTTGTCATATTTATTGATTTTCTACAAATAACGGTCTTGTGAGAAGCCATGATTTATGCATTTAGATTTCTAATTTAATCGACGATATGGTTTTTCACGACTGATATTAAATCTGCTAATTGTGGCCAAGTTATTATAATATACTTTGCAGTCAAATATTTTACAGCGCTTTCATTTTCCATTTTATCCAAAGATTTCTTGAGCATTTCTTAGCATTCTTTATAAAATAAGACACCTAATGTTGTTGCTAAAAAAATTGCGCTTCGTAAAATAACGAGTGAAGAAATATCATTATGCAAGATTATTTAAATGTACAAAGACCGCGCGTTCCTATTATACGCGATAATGTCTCCGAAGAAGTTCTTGCTCGAAGTAGTTGCTCTTCGAGGCACGCAGCTGGCGTTCACAGTAACGGATAGTGTTCAAAACGGTTTCAAGAGAACCCGAATAATTATCGTCCTCGACACAGGCATTCCGAAGGCATTCGCGTATTGTACGAATTGTTAACGCTACCTACGCTAATTACGATGGCGTACTCTCATTCAACATTCAACTATTAATTGCACCGAAGCAGACGGTGTTCTAGATGCAATCGCATTTGTTTGTGGCACACAAAGATAGATGTCCCCGGACTTACAGATGTTTGACGGATATTAACAAAAGATATAACGGGGACGCGAACCAGCGGTAAATTGATATTGAAACGCAATTTAAAAACATAATTCCTTACCTGTGCAAATAGTTTTATAATTTAGTCGATAGAATAAATACGGACAGAACGGTTTTGCTGAAGTGTCTAAAAATTTAGCAGATCGAAAATAATTTTTTATTTGGATCATCAAAATAATTATATAGGACAATCAAGCTGAGACTATTAAAATATTTTTTATATAATTATTTTAGTAGCTAGCTAAATTTGTAGAGTTTATCATTTTTTCCATTTAATTTTAAACAAGAAAAAAAATACAAACTCTATGCAGATACAAATACAATAATTTTTATATACCAATAAGAATAAAATAAAGTTCAGAAATAAATTAATGGATAAATGATGATCTGATTGCGTGATATGAATATATATTATATTTATTTGTATACTATTTCGTTATTAAGTTGTCTGTAGTTTGCCAACGTCATGCAAACTCAGGCAAATTAAATTTCAGACGAATCCCGACCCCAGGATTCGGATATCTAAAAGGTGTATGTAAATGCGAATATGCGGAAACACTTTGGGGAAGGTAGATACCGTCACAAGCATACGAATACAGAGGAAACAGCGGATATCCTGATGATCCCCCGCGTAATTTACGTGAGCGAAGTATGACAGATTCTCCCTATAAATCGTCGAATAACAAATCAATAAGGACGCTTTTATTTGCAGCGCGGCGGTAGTTTCATCCTTGCCAAATGTATTCGGTGAAATATATGGGATATTCCTATTCGTTTTTTTTTCCCGTTAGCCGGAATATTTCCTTGTAACTAATATCTTTGTAACAAAAATATTATTTTTTTCTATTTCCAACAAAATTGCTTTCGCAATTTCCAACTATAAATTTCAGTCAAGAAAATTCGTTCTGTAATTAATACAAAATGGTGCTCAGAAATACAGGATTATGCTAAATAATTGCCAGAATATCATGAATTTTTGTGGATAATGCATTTAACATAGTATAATTGTAGCCATACTGGTGGACAGCAAAACTCATAAAATTTTATTTCAAATTCGTTTCTCGCCATTCAGTAGCTTAAACTTTGTGTCCACGATGCTAGAAATCGCTTTGAGATCTCAGATAAAAAAAAGAATTAATAAATCGTATTTGAACCATTTGACCAATGAGATTGGACAACACCCAGAGAAAAGTATTTTCGATCTAAAAACATGTTTCTTTGCTATAAGGCTAAAGAAAAAATTTCTTTGATTTGAATATAATTTCTTTAAAGCAAATGAATTTTTATTTGTTTTAAAAAAATAATATTTAAATCAAAGAAATTGTTTCTTTAATCGCATAGCAAAGGAATATTTCTTTAAATTGAAGAACCTTTTCTCTGGATGAATTTTTTTCTTACGTGAGAACTCGAGACATTTTCTACATAGTACAAAATATTTTGTATTTGTGTTAGAAACACACAAGTTCTTGTTAGAATTTTATGTTGAATTTTTAATATATTCGAATATTAATCTGAACGTGTTATTTGAGTATTTTTTATTAAACTGATTCAACATTTCTTATTGTTAGCATTAAAATAACAAAATTTATGAGTCAGTAAACAAATTACATATAAATAATGTTTTTTAAAACACAAGTTATACGATAAATGAAACTCAACGACAGTCATGGCAAGCTTTACAGGAAAAAAAATTCTTTTATTTAATTTAACGCGCCTTTAAAGTCTCTTTAATTCCTAAAAAAAACTTTATGTCATTTTGCAAGTACCCTTATTTTCTTCCTCTATATATGATGCAACCGAGTCGATACACTCAACAATGACCCGCATGCCACCTCGAGCACACACACAAAACAGTATCAGCATCAAGAGCACGTGTTCCCCTCATATAACTCTTGTAAAACTCTCGTCGATGCAGCCCGCGGTTCCGCTTTAATTAGAAAAAAACCTCGCAAGTCGAGCTCTCGGATTGGAGGAGCGCGACCGCAGGAAGAGGTCGTCAACATCCACTTTCGTGCTGAACCGTGGCTGCCATTATCCCTGAAATCTCGTTTCATCCCCTCTCTTCATCCTACTTCGGAGGCCCACGTTTAAGATGGACAAATGTGTGCGTTCGATTGAGCATTGTGTACCGAGCATATCCGTTAAAAAGTTGGCCCGGAGCACTGACTAGATGTTCACCGAGGATGATCTTCCGAGTGACGTCCGGTCGATTAAACTGCGAAGGTGGCAAGTGAGCGGCAAAGATAAAAAGACACTTAACCGTGAAGAGAGAGAGAGAGAGAGAGAGAGAGAGATATTTTACTTTGTTTTTACTTGTGTAAAATTCGTTTTAGTTACTACTTCTTAATTCTTCGCATTTCTGTATAAATTTACATTTTATATATACAATACAAAGCGCTTGTTCTTTTCAGCAGAAGTTTCTCCAGTGATCTCTGAATATCCCTCCCTTCCTGCATACTCAATCCTATTTTACAATCTTACGTTGTTCTTAAAATGAAAGAAACATTACAATCTTTCAAAAGACTTCTTCGAACGTGCAAAACGAAGAGTAGTCTTGTCCGTTTCGCTTTTTCAACTGTTGGAAACTCGAGTATCTTACTAAGAAATATTGGCTTTACTTCCGATTCTAGAATGTACGAGCACAGCGCGTTACTTTCGAATAAGTGGATTAAAAGGATTTGAATAAGGCGATTAAAAAGTTTCGCCGAGGTAAAGCGAACAAAATGTTAAGCGAGCAAGTGGAAAGCAAAGGAGCGGTTTACACTAAGATTTGTATCGGGGATACAAGGGACTTGTTAATCGTAAATATTAAATTATAAAATTTAATTTCCTATTTTATCCTAAAAGATTTCTATCAAAGACGATAAATCTTATATCCAAAATATAAGCCTCTATAAAGCTGACCTCACTTTTACAAAATTGGAAAAAATAAGCGGAGTTCTGGTTGTCTCTCTTAGGCACTCTAACTTTTTCTTTTGAAAAGTTAGAACAAATTGATTTCTTGATAAAGTTAAAGGAATGAAATCGGATCCTTAAAATTTCTTCGACACCAACGATAATAAGCAACAAAGGAAATCTTTGTTCTCTATCCGCCTTCATTCATTCATTCAATTCTTCGATCCAGGCAGAAAAAGAGGTAAAGAAAGACGCAGCTCGTGATATTCCTATCGGGCATCGCTACGCACAGTGGTTTCCCTTATCGAAGAAATCGGAAAGCGCTACTCACTGTGGAACCTGTTTCCTCGCGTATGCAGGACCTGCTGCATTCTGTGGAGAGCTTCTTTGGTGGCCATTTCGTGTTTGTCGCGTGCTCGCGCTTGCAATCTCACTTCCATGTCGGCTGAACAGCACACCTCGCCACCGCTCCTCACGCTGCCGCATACTTTAAGCTCCTTCGCTATATAAACAAAAGAAAAAAAAAATCATAGATTAATAAAAAAATATCCTGACGAGATAACGAGGGAATCGGCACATTCGATAAGATTTAGAAATTCTGCTATCTAAAATAAGGAAAAAATGATATATGTATGCATCTTTCTTCTTCTCAAAATCTTGTCGAATTTGGCAGAATATCAAGTATGTATCTTTTATAGTGGAGATTGGTAAAATAATACGATCCGAATAATTGTTACTATTATATATTTTTAATTTCGTCAATAAAAAATTTGTAAACATATTTGTAATAAATATCTAATAACTTCGATTTTGTTTTTCAGTCTGCAAAATTTAATAGATACTTAGATAGTAATCTATTTTTAATAAAAAAATTTGACCGGTTTTATAGGTACGAGAGAGTAATTAAATGTCTATAAGTATTATAATATTAAAGTCATAATTATATTGATTGATTTATTAACATTAATCCAATTTTTTAATAAATAAATAATAAAGTTCATAATTGTCTATAACTAAAATACACGATAAAGGGAAATTCATAGAACATAAGTCTCACTCTTCAATCGTTTCTCACAACTTCAATCGGCTTCTCAATAGGAAAACTAGAAACGAAAGGGAAGACAACAGTAGACGAAATGTTTTCAGGTTAAATACCGCGACTCGAGTGTATTTGAAGAAGAGGAAAGTCTTGGTACGAGAAGCTCGTCGAGACTTTCGGTAAATGCAATTTAGTTTTAAGAATCTGAGGGTATCTATGTGTTCGTAGGTACGTAGAGCATCCGGAGGAGAATGAACTTGAGGATGGACGGAAACATTGTTTTCTCTTCCGTGAGAGAAAACGCACTTCTGCACATTCGTCAATGGGTGTCAAGTCGTAAATTAAGTACAGAAATTACTGTTTCTGTTGGAAGAAATTCTAATTTGCTGCTACTGTTAACTCGAAATGTAATCACTTCATTCGTTTCGCAAACAATTTTAGTAGATTTTTATAACAATTTTAATAGATTTAGAATTGGGAAATAATGCGTCTATATTATTCTGTTATTATTATCATTACTTTTTTTTGATAACCATCTTTTTTCTGTTGGTAATCATTACATTTTTTTTTTAATAATGATAATGAATTCAATCACATCTATTAAGCTAGCACAGCCACTTCAATACAATTAAATGCGACCTATACTACATTTTTTTGCTATTTTTTTGCTCATTTATTCTATTTTAAAACATTTAAAAAAGTACGAATTATTACTTTTTAGATTACGCATTACTTTTAAAATAAATAACGAGTGACAGTAACAAGTTACTTTTAACAAAAAGCAATGCGATATTTTTATAAAATACCATTTAAATACTAGTTCTTACATTTTTAATACGACTAAACAAGAAAATCGATCTAAACTAGATCTTGCTTAATATTATTTTGAAACTTATATCCACGTCTGTAAACTGCGCATCGATTTAATTTTTGGTCTTAAAACACAATTCTAAATTAAAACTGGAATAATAACATAACAAATTGAACAGGCAACTTAATAGTATAATTTAATAATATTATTAGTAAGAATAATTTTAAAACACTATAAAAAATTTATTATAAAAAATTTTGAATTTTAATAACGTATTTATTATTCAAGAATTATATTCTCTATTATATTCTCTTAATAACAATCTAGACATTCTAACGATCTGCAATTTAGGTAATCGTGAGAGTATAGATACCGCAAAAATTTGCGATGCCAACACGCAGTCAGTTTAGTTTACAGACGATGTGAGATAAATCGTCGTATTTATTACCGAGGTAAAGCAACGGGAAAGGCGTTAATCGAGCGTGTCGGAATATTTTAAAATTCATCGTAGATTCTGCGGATGGGGTGGAAATCGCTGTTGTAGGTGCGATAGAAATCGTTCGGAGATAAGTGCCATTGTTAAGCATAAAACAGGAAATATTCAGCAGGATTTTCCCCATCTCTCTCATCCGATTCTCCTTCGACTGTGTTTCGACGGGAATAACGCACGCATTTTTGGGGATGAAACGATCCACCCAATGAAAGGAAGGGCGTTCTCGCTTCCTCGAGGGCACTCGGAAATACGGAGGGTAAATTCGGAGGTGTCGCTCTCGCAATCGCGTTCAAAACATATACTTCCGTACGCGCCGCAGAATTACGGTTCGTAATCCTTTACAACGCGCCTCGCAGAGTAATTCCCGGATTCCCGTTGTCGCTTTAACCCTCTTACCCCGCCAAAGCGCGCCCGCCACACATAACAAAAACTCGAAATTGTGGTGAAATTAGAATTTTATTATCTTTTAAATTAGACGTTTAATATTATTAACTATAATAATATTATAGATTAATTATAATTAATTTTTATACATATAATTCTTTCAATACGATTATTTATAATAATAAATGATGAAGAGAGTTCGCTTATGATATCTAAAAAGAATATCTGCATGGAAAGGAAACAGTTTTTAAAGATTTAACAGATTTTTTTGGATTTTTTATTTGGCCACAAGGAATTTTGACAAGAGTGTGAAAAAAAAAAATATTCCAGCTTTTTTTTAATATACGCTATCTCGTTCTAATTTATATTGTCTCATCATTCTAACTCACTAAAGTTAATAAAAATCATTCTGTTATAGAGTTTTTAGTTTTAAAAATCTAAAAATTTAGTTAGATCTTATAATCAAAATAAAGTAGGACACTCAAGCTGATTGCTAGAATGTCAAAACTTTTTGCCGCATTGTTCATTATGTTTGAGATTCCTAATTATTTTGATGGTCCAACAAAATTATTTTCAGATTTGTATCTAAATTTTTAGATACTTCAGCAAAATTGTTCTTTCCGTGTGCAATTTTAAGTCCGCGTTTGCAATTTCAAATGGACGAGCGCGAATAAGTACAAATAAGCAATTTGTGCTTCAATGCCAGTAGTCGCTATGCAGTTTGCTCTCACTGAAACAAGCTGTTCATTCTCTTGTTTATTCTCATCTATTCGGATTCTAGTCTTACGGAATAATTGAGTAGCGCCTAATAGCGCCTCACTAGATCGCGAAGTTGTCGTTCGAACGATACATCGTCTCGTGGTATCGTGGTATTGCGGCGAGTACAGTTGATCGGATCGTTGGAATCGCGTTTTGAGACGTGCGTAATTGAGTTAAACTCCCTGATGAGATTTGAAATCCGGAACGACGTTTGCACACACGCGGCACACAGATTTGTCATCGTGCGCAATTTTCCCATGGGTATCGCGAATAAACCGGTAAGGCGCGACGGCAACTGAAGCTTAACTTTGTCGGAGTCTCTTCCCGCGAGATTGCTTTTCCTCGTTAAGTTCCTTCTATTATGAAATGGAACGCATCGAGTATGTGTTTTCATGCGTGTACGAGAATGTCGAAGTATAGACGGAATGTTTGTCTCAATTTTTTATTAAACAAAGTATTAAGTTAATAACATTAAATTAAAATATTTTTAATCGAATAAAAAAACATATATGCTAGATTATCTTAAATAGTCAATTTTGGTTATAATAGGATTATAAAAATAATTTTAGAAATAAATAATTCATTATTTAATTAATTAATTATTATAAGTCCACCGAAAGATTATTTAGTAAAATATAGATCTGTTTATATATTATTTTGCATTTAGAATTTTTACTTTTTCTCTTTTCAACGATTAAATATGTATAATTTCTCATTGTTTTCAAACATTTTTCAACGCGAACAAATCCTGTTACTATTATTAACGCTGTATATTAATTATAACAAAAAATTAATATTAACGAGCGAACTATATAATGACAGATGTAAAAAATTACTTTTCAATAAAGCTCTTGTATTTGCTTCTTATATTGGAGACGTCAAATAAATTATTAAATGACGTAAATTAAGGTATAATTGTCCACATTTTTCGAGTGAAATTTCACTCTTAGATTTTTACCTCGAACAACAAAAATACTGCAGCAATAGGCAATATATATATGCTGAGGCAACCGCGCGTCCCGATCGGTTACCCCATTGCTGGACCAAAATTGGATTACTTTTCTCGTTAACTCTTCG
>NW_017259206.1:4127141-4143745 GCF_001594045.1 Atta colombica | reverse complement strand
GGGGGGGGGGGGGGGGGGGGGAATGGGTGATAGAGAAAAGAACGACATAGGCAATCCCGTGGAAATGAATCGGGATTACTTTTACGACGTGTCTCAAAGTTCCCAATGAGCGTGGCAGTGAATGGGGGAGGTTTTTGTCGGGAACGCGCAGGCGGAAGGGTTGGATATAAAATTAGCTTAGACTTTGCGGAATTGGCGAGTAGCTATAGAAGTTGATAAAGGCGATCGAGGATAAAACGACCGCGGAGTTTCGGCGAAATATCGTCCGGATCGATAAGCACGTAGTTTATGCGGAACAACCGAAAAGACACTTTTCGGAGGGAACAATTTACGATGTTGGACTATCTTTTCTTCTCGTCTCTATCGTCTCGCAGCGAAAAGCTACGCGATTTTACCTGGTAATAAAATCTGAACTCGTCGAGAAGTCTGATACTCCAACAAATAATATAAGATCTTCATACTTGATTTTTCGCCCGTCAAAAATCAGGCAAGTCATATCTTATATCAGAAATGAATTTATGGCATTGTTGTATGTTTTTTCTTCCCGTAAATTTATTGTATATATGTATGTATACTTACAATAACAAATATAATATGTATATAATAAAATAATAAAATTTTCATACTTTTTCTATGCCTAGATTTTAATTTTTTATTCTCCTTCTTTTCTTTAAACTCTTTATTAAAGACGAATATACATGTAGATAAAAAATAAAAATATAAAACAAATTTAACAATATAAAAATGTTATTATTAGAAGAGATACAGATAAATATAAAATTTAAAGGAAAAGTTACGGATTTAAGTGAAAATTGTGCAATACACCTAATGGAATAGAATATAATGTAATATAAGTATGATTTAGATTAAGCTATATAACAGAAAAAATGATATGCACGACATATTATATATATTAAAGGACACATAAGTTAAGAAAAAATTATTAAATGCAGTTTAGGAATAGATTCAGGGATAGCAATATTTAACTGCAGTTCCTAATTAGCTGCTAGTAGAAGATACGAATAAATGTTTGTGGGTTAAGAAAAATTGTAAATCAAATCCTTTTTTGAAATGTTTCTTCTTAACTTAGTTGTTAGTTAAAAGTAATAAAATTTTCTATATATCCGTCTATATCTTTATCTCGAGGGATCTAATATGCTTAATATTCAAGGAGCATATGGCTTGCGCGAACAAAGCCGTTGTCGAAAGTCGGGAAAGCTATGCAGAGAGTTCGCATGTCGCGGCTTTCATGAACGATTAAGAGAGGCCCCGCAATATACAGGTGTGATAAATCTCTCGGCGCGTCGCCGCCCATCCGCCAACGGGTCGGGTGTTAAAAGGGTTTAGAGAACTCAGGATGAAGACGAAAGGGAAGGCTGTTAAAAGCTCACGAGAAGGGTAAGAGCGGATAGTAAAAGCTCAAGGCACAACAGGATTCTACACGTTGCTCACGCTGTTCTTTCGTTAGCGACGTCGCGACGCCGCGGAGACGCCGCCGAGACTTCCGTCGCGACGCACTTCCGGAATGAACGGCGACGATCGAACAAACGCGGTTAGAAATTCACAATTATATGCATTTTCGAATGCTATTTTTTGTCTATCTATGTATCTATTTTATTTATCATATAGGTATAATTTATTCAACTTAAGATGATCAACACACAAAATATAAATTAATAAGAAAACGAAACAGAAATGATATATATCGCTTTATTTATCTTGAAAATAACAACGTAACTTCAAAAACAAAAATGTTCACAAAAAAGTTTGAACGTTTTGAATAATTAAAAATATAAAATAGATACTCTTAAAATGCAATTTTAGCGTAATAACTTATTGTGCACTGAAAGAAAAGATTGGCTGCTGCAGCAATTAGATGGTAAAATATTGCATAGCACTTTTAATTGGTGTTGCAGCCAATTAAAAATGCTCATATTCAATCAAACCCTTTTCTTTCATAATAATAGAGAAGTAAAATTACATTCTTTCAAAGTATGTTTTTTTTTCTTTATGCATCCGTTCTTTTTTTGCAAGCAATTAAAAAAAAAATGACAATTTTTAAAATAGTTATAACAAATGAGCGATCTAATTATCCGTGGAATTATCCGTTGAATATCTTAGATATTGTTCAATCGCATCTGGGTTTCAAAGATTATTAATGTTAAAACTTATCGTTCACACTATAAATATGCATTATACAACCTCTAAATAAAAAATAGAATATTTTTTGCGTCATAATATATAACGTAGAAGTTTAAAACTCGTTTGATTCGTGTATTAATCATGTTATATGGACATCACGACGAAAAGTTTTCAACGAATCGACCGAGAGCTTAACTTGCAATTAGTTCTGCTGTTTCAAACGATGTTCAGACGAAAATTCACATTTTAATACGAGATTAGACAGGAGCGCGTAATTTGGTTGGCACACTTGATCTATTTGGCCTCTTTACCCTCGGCAAGCGGAGAGGGTCGCTAAACTTAGGTCAGTTCCAGGATCGATTCGTACGAGAAACGTGTGCGACGGTGCACACGTGCCGATACAACCGTCGTCGTTCCACCGAATAGGCTTTACAGCCGATTAACTCCAGGTTAATTTGAGCGAGGCGACACGGATGTTTTCTTGCTCTCTCACTTTATCTATTTTTTTAAATATTTTTTTCTACACGAAAAGTCAGCCTTTGCGCGCTCGTTATGTCATGTCATCGTTATCGATTTACAATTTACGTGGTCGTATCCCTGGGAAAAAGAGGAAAGAATCTTATGAAGTAGACTGTAGAGAATCAAGAGGGTCGATGCATATCCTGATGGACGAAAAATTTCGTACAGAGATCATGTTAGATAAAATCAACGAGGAATCAACAAGAAATCTTTAATAAATAAATCGGTAAATAATGATCGAAACACAAAATGAAAAATATAAATTAATGAAATGAAAAATATAAAATATTTTTAATCATCGGCCAAAACTTCGTTGTAATTTTTATTAATATATATATAAAAAAATAATATATATATATATAAAATAAATTTATTTACAGTTTTTCAATACATTAACATTTTTCCAATAGAATGCCAGATTGAACATAAAATTATTAAATTGCTTGTTCATTTGTGATATTACTATAGTTTAATTGCGTTTATAAGTTCGAAAAATCAATCGCGTACAGTTCAAATGACTACATATTTAGTATATAAATTCACATAGAAATTATAATGGCGACAACGAGAGAGAGAGAGAGAGAGAGAGAGAGAGAGAGAGAGAGAGTGCAAAAGGGAAAGTGTAGAAAGACAAGAGTGCAAGAGAGATATTTGATACAATGTATGCATTGATTTTTGATACAGTTACAATGCTGACATCCTGTACAGGAATCTCGTACTACTGCAATAATACTAAGAATCAGTAGAATTGATATTTGATACAATATATGTACTAACATTTGATACTATTACAATGTTGTCATCCTGTATATACTGTAATAGTACCAAATATCGATATTTGAAAAATATGTAATTGATACAATGTATATACTAATATTGAACCAATATTGGGGAGTGATTCTCTGCTCAATATTTTTCAAAACTTCTTTGTTCTCTGTTTATTATTATTTGAAAATAGATTTGTTATATTTTTCTACATACAATGTGAATAATTAATAAATCCACTTAATTTCTGTGCATTTAGGCAATTACTTTTCCAAAAAAATTCATAAAACTTCTTAAAAAACAGCGCGACAAAGAAAATTTCCTTAAAAATGTATTATACGTATATTATACGTATTAAAAAAAAATTATAAAAAAAATTACACACTATTGTAGCACTTAAAAGAATTACAAAAAATTTTTAACAATGATTTAGAACCTAAATACAAAAAAAATTATTTCAAAAAAATTTTAAAGAATAGAAAAGTGTTCCCATGGAGATGTAAAAAGAAATAATGAGAAGAATTTCAATTTTTTTATATAAGTATTTCAAATATTTAGGATAATTTATGTAAAGTTTTGAGCTGCAGAGATTAGTAGTGTTTTGTAAATAAAAATTACTTATATCGCAATAAAAATTTTGTAATCATCCTCAATACTTAAGGTATTTGTATGGAAAAATTGAAACATATTTAAAATAATTTAATATTTAATAACAAATAAGATAAATTAAAATATGTTATTAAATAAAAATATAATGTTATTCACATAACTTATATGCACATAGTTTATTTAAAATATAAATAGGTATTAATACATCTCTAATTTCAATTTACTTTGCAGGTATGATCATCCTTATAGCTCGCGATGTAACTTGAAAGGCTTACGTTTGAGAGGCACGTCCGCAAACCACTTAATTCAAATGTTCAATTAATACCCGACAAGCTCTTGATGTGGGATTGATTTAAGGTTCTTCATTAAAAGCTTTATTATATATTATGAAATTTCAACAATAATAATTCGCACCTCTCGTCATGTTGTCGACACATGCGTTGACCCTCTAATGTTTAACAGAGAGTATGTTTTTAACGCTTTCAATAATTTTAATTGCGCTTTTACGGCACTTGCAGAATAAATTATCGTCAACACGAATTTCCGCGTTGGGATCAATATGCATACACGTGTATTTGAAATAATTACATTCGTCCCGTTTGAAGAGCGCATCGATGGTCGGCGGGACAAATCAAACGCTTTCGTTAAATATCTCATTCGAGTTTTTATGTCTGAAAGCCGATTATTCTCGTAAATGCCTACAAAGATCTGTTATTATTTTCAGTAGCGATTACCATCGTTTAAAATATTTCTTTTAAAAAGTCGGAATGATTTGTGTTATAATAAATAATAAAAACACACAATGATATAATTCCAGAAAAAAAATTAACAAAATTGAATTATGAAAGATTCTACAAACATGATAATGTCTAATTAAGAAAATTAACAAGAATAAAACATACTATTCTTCTAACAAAATATATATCTATTAATATTTTCTGAAATAAAATATTGGAAATTTATTTTGCTCCAATTTCGCGATAATTTTTGCAATTTGCACAAACAAAATTGACATATTATTTACATAAAGAATTTTACTTGCATTTGCGAATAGTCAATAATAGCAGCAACAACAATATATGTATTTGCTCTATCGGACGAAAGAGTATATGCTAACTTAAAGTAACTCCATTAATGGAATCGGAATATTGACGTGTCAATAAATATTTATAGACGAGAGAGGAAGAGAAAGAGATAACGGCCGCGTGTTTGCCAGACGATAATTGTCAATATCGAGAGATCGGGACTCGCGAGCTTTCTCTGCGCGGCGCATGCAAAACGCCACGCCGGGAAATGGAGAAATTTCCATTGTAAGTGGATTCCCTAACCCCCTTCACCCCCAAATGGTGTCCGTGAAATCCGATCCTGCGATCCGATGTATCTCCCGTTGTGCGTATCATTCACGATCATACGACATCGCTGAAAAAGCGAGATAAAATATATCACGAGTATCCGACAAATATCATAGTAAATAATCCATTGACTTAATATGAGAAAGATGTGAAGTTTTTTGCAAGTAAATTTTTTTGTGTCACTTTTAATATTCTCCATCTATTTGCTATCCTATTATCGCGAATCCTATTATCGTTTTTTTTATTATTAAAAGATGATCGTACAATGTGCGATTTCAACAACTCTTATATTTATAAAAATCTGACTCTACTTTTAAGATTAATTTTATAGCTGCTTGTAAATCGTCCTAAAATGTAGAACGATATAAAATGTAGAGTATATGCATTTGTTGGAAAATTTGTGTTAAATTTAACGCGACCCAAACGATCCACTCATACATTTTTGTGTTAATTCCATATAAAATAAATATATTATTGTAGAAATCACAAATATTATCTAAAACAAAATTAAGAAAAAGATAATACTGACACAATTTGAAAACAAATTGGAAGCAAATTTTCTTCAGTAAAATTAATGATATACTTATGATATGAATTAATTTATAATATTTTTATTAATTTAACACGTATTTTATTCATTTATCTTAGCATTTATTTTTGAAACACATTTGTATGTTATTTATTCGCTTATTCATAAATTGTATTATTTTGACACTAAAAAATATAAAAAATATTGAATATCAATTTAATATAAAATATTTAAATAAGATAATCATATTATGTTAAATTAATACTATGTTTTAACAAGGACTTGAGTGAATCGTTTCCAATGTAAATACAAGATGCTTTTTACTCTGTGCGTTATGTTTTCGCAAAATAAAATTCGTCATTTATCGCAAAAGAATCTCCCAAATAATACGCGTGTTTAAAATTAAAAACATATATCTGAAAAAAATTTGGTTAAATAAAAAACAGAAGATTCTAATCAATCAGAATTCTGGTTACATTACAATTATTGTAGAATTATAACAGATTCAATCAGAAGAAAATTCTCTTGTCTATATTTTCAACCAGAATTCCAATTAATGCAACAAAATCTTTTTTCAGACTTCTTAAAAAAAAGATCTTAATCTTTGGGACGTGATGTCCCAAAAAACGTTTTAATGATTTTTAAGACATCTTATGTTCCAATTTGAGACATATGGTTCTTCTTGGATTTATATACCAAAGAAAGAATTAAGTGTGCAACTTCTTAATGTCACTATTTCAACACTAATCGTATTTGCAGATTTAACGGCGATAACATCGTCCATTCTCGATATCTCTCTCTAAGACGAGGAAAGGGAAAAAAATGCAACGCTAAGCGCATTGCGATCTCGATAAGGGTGACTAATTTCAAGTAAATTTCACGATGCGTAGCTAAATCATGGCGTCGCACGCGGCTCACGCACGGGAGTCCCGAGGCGTGTTTAATGTCCCCGCGGCGCATTGCGTTCTCTCTAATAAAAAAACAATGTTCGCGCGCGCGGCTGGATCACGCGAATGCAAATTAATTGCGCGTCAGCCGAAACAATATACAGCAGTATCTTGAGATTAATTTCGCAACGTCACGGCGAATGTGTGGAAGCTCGAGGATTAATGCTGAAGTACTCCCTTATATATATACACGAACTTGTATGAGCGCACGAGGACGTGATACGTATTTCGTGAAGCTAAAAAATGCAGCGATAAGGATGACGAATCGGGAGGAAGCGGCGTGTCGTGAATTTACATGACGTTCCCTGCCTAACGATGTCGTGAGTTTCTCTCTTACAGATCGAGTTATATTAATTCAATTAACCGCGTAAGAGTGGCAAAATTGTTTTTTTGGAATATCAAAACGATTAAATTTAATATATAAGAAATTAGTATATTAACTTGTAAAACACACGCATCATTAAATTTGAAATGGATCGCAATCGAATATTTCTCCTTTTATTATTTTTCTCGTGTAGAGTATATAATATTAGAAGTAAATATAACTAAGAAGTAGATATAACTAAGAGAGAAAAGCGGATAAAGTGAAAAGAAATAAAATGAAATAAAGTAAAGAAGCGAAGTCAGAGGGTTTAAGTAGGAAAAGTAGGAAAAGTAGGAAAGGGATAAGCAAAATTTTTATAATAATATATGTACGATAGCTTGCGGACGAGGATGTATGAATGAGTTAAAAATTTATGTAAACCAAGTCCCCTTCTTGGTTGTAAATATGCTGAAGTGTAATAAATTCTATTTTATATTATTAGGTGTAGTAAAAAGAAATCCATTATTTTTCCATTCAAAAATAATGGATTTCTTTTTACTACACTTAATATTTCTCTCGTGTATGTCGTATAAATGTTTTATAGTTCGAGTTTAATTAAGAAAACTAATGAATTAATAAATAGAAAAAGCGTATTATATATTATAGTATTATGAATATTCTTCTTGTTAAATTGCGCTCCGGGGGTCAACCAATCTTAATTAAAAGGGTTAATCGTCGGGGGATTTTTTCGCAATCTATCTAGGACAATTGCATTTTAAAAATAAATATGATAATCGATACGGTACATACGCAATATTTTGAAATGTGTTAAATATAAAACTACAGTGCATTTTATACTAAGATTCTTTATATTATAATTCTTACAATATTTCTTTTAAATCCCATATTTCGATAGTTAATCCTTTAATTAAGACACTTTCTAAAGCAAAATTTTCATGAAACTAATGGAGAAATAAGATTTCATTATTTTTTGCCATTTTTTTAAGCCTACTTCGCCGAGACTCGTAAAATTTCTTATAATTCCAAGACCATTGACATCTCGACATTTTTGTTGAGGAATTCACTCGAGATCGCACAAAGAGCTCGCGAATAAAAAGATACATCGTGTACGACCGTCGCCGCGGAATACAAATGGCAATAGCATCGAGTGAGCACCGTCGCGAGCATTCATTGTGGAGAACGAATGACGGAACTCCCCCGGAGTTTGCAATCCCTAAATGTTTGCGGATCCCCGAAGAAGGAGGAAAAGGATGAGGGTACACCGGGAATGACGAGATTGAGGCGGCGACGGGCTGTTTCGCGTGGCAAAGTAAAGCGTCTTGGCTAAAATTGAAAATAGGGCGGAAATTAATGGAGAAGGCTCGGTCGCGCAAATACCAAATATTTGCGTGGCAAGCGACACGATAGGAATTTCCACGAAGCTCACCGGGATCCGCACGAGAACTCTTTCTTCCCTTCACCCTCTCATCATCGATTTTGAGAGAGAGGTAAGGAATGGTGAACCCTTAAATCACTTCCTTCAGAAAACTAGAATTTCCGACAGGAAGGCGTACGATCGAAACATGGTGGTAGTCATAGATACCAAGCGGTTGCGCTTGAACTTTTTGATTGTTTTTCTTTGGGGTTCATCTGACGTTTGCCTACCCAACCGTTAAGGACAAGATGTCTTGCACGGAAAAATGTTTGGTTGCATTAACTGGAATTCTAGTGGAAAATGAATGATCCAGAATTTTGAAGTTGAATTTTAAGTCTACTAGATTTCTGATTAACTACTAAATGTTGGTTATTTCAATCATCAACTAGAATTTTAATAGATTCAACCAGAAATCTTGTAGATTGAATTAGAATTCTGGATTGTTCATTTTCCATCAGAATTCAACCAAAGTTCAGTCAAATTAAACATTTTTTTCTGTGTGCTTAATGAGTGATACCGTTGCAATTGTAGCGATAAATATGTATGCAATTTCAAAAGGATAGAGAAAAATGTGAATTTTAACGAGAAAATTGCACTACGATGCTCTTTACTGAATAGAAGAGAAATTTTATTCTTCCCTAATGAAATTGTTTTTTTTTTTTAAGGCGTCCTCATTGAAGTCGATCAACATAATTCGCTTTACTGGAGACGAACCTTTATTGCTCGCTTGCAATTGGCGTGCGGTATGGTAATTTAAAGGATTATATGTATAACGTTAATTATATCGTACGTTATATCTCGCGAAATTGATCGCTGGCGACAAATGTGGATCGTTTGGCGGGTTCGCTTGCCAACTAAACGGAATAATGTATCTCTGGGGAATCCTTTCGTGCTTGCCATTACGAGGGCACGACGGCTGTAACTGAGCTTGAAGGGGCGTATGCCTCTGAGCATTTGCCATTATGTCATCCCGCAGCGAATAGCCGTTAAATATTTACTGGAAGCCATCAAAAATCCACCCTTCGAGGCACTGTGTGATCCTGTTCCTTGTCCACTCCCACAAAAAAAGAGGAAGCTCTTATTCTTGCGAAGTGTCTCGAATGTGCGATTAACTGGTTAGCTAAATTCATATTGCTGTATTGATAAAAAAGTGATATAAGTAAAAAAATTAACATTTTTGAAATACTTAATAAAAAGAGATCATTCCTAAAAATTGATAATTTTTTTGAAAAAAACTGTATATAGAAAAATACATACTGTAAGTACGCAAGTAATTAATAATTTGCAAATATTTCAAAGTTCCTAAAATTTATCAGTTTACCACAAGCATTAAATTTATTCGAAATATATAGTGAATCTTACAATTAGTAAGAGTATAATATTTCAACTAAAATTATTAAATAAAAACAAATTTGATTTGCTTATTAGGGGTATGTAAAGTCACTTCTCTGATCAATTTTATAATTCATTCTTCAAAAGAATGAGTTCTTTTGAATATATAATAATGAGGCTTTTCTAAAATTTATAATCAGTATATTTTAAGATTATTATCAAAAAAATATTCTTTGTTAAAAATAACGTTACTTAAAAGAAAACTGAGTAATTATTAACAAATCAAACTAGGTCAAACCAGCAACAAAGGGTTTAATTGAGCTAATTTATTATAATCAAATATTAGAAAATAAATTATTTTTCTCAGCAGTAGAATGATTTTTGTGTGCACACATTTGTAGCTCATTTGCATAGAAAAGTGTTACAATTTTGATGAGAAATAAAATTTACATTCTATTA
Source organism: Atta colombica (assembly GCF_001594045.1). NCBI lineage: Eukaryota > Metazoa > Arthropoda > Insecta > Hymenoptera > Formicidae > Atta > Atta colombica. Next base: position 4,133,352 of record NW_017259206.1, on the reverse strand, counting down.
GATTTGAAGTATTTAAATTTTAAAACGATATACTTTTACAGAATATATTATAATTAAAAGTATAACATATGGAAGGAAAGTAAAGTTAGAGAAACTGCATATTCACTCTTTTAATTAAAACGTTGTTTCAATTCAGAATTTTAAAGTTCTATCCTACTGAAAAGTTGTCAGTTTTGAGATGTGTCACTTTTCTGTCAATATAGCATGGTCGCTCGTGCGAAAAATTGTCCGCATTTCGTGATTTCGCAAATGGAAGCGTGACCGACAAACTAACGATCTCCCGCGACAATTGCGAAGACACATGGATAAACGTGGGGTTTGCTCATCTCGGACATGTCTGATTCTGTATTCGACCCCTCGGCACGCGTGCCTTCAATGGCGACGTGTGTACACGTGGCTATGCGAAGGAAAGGCGCGTCTGTGAAGTTTCACGTGGCACCCCACAGTTTCGATGAAAATCGAAACTCGTTTGCGCTCGATAATCGAAGGCGGGCCGGATGGCGAAGCACCGCGTGCGAACAAAACGTCGTGAGCGTACATGTTACGCATATATACGAACGCATACGTAGACACCCGTAGGACACATATGCGCTGGGAACCCTTCGGGATCGATGCCATCAACGGGATGGTTCATGCGTGAGGGTCACTTCGATTGCGAGGTCGACGGGAAAATGTTTCCGAGTTGAATCCACGTTGCCATTCTGTGTGGCATGTGAAAGATACCTATATCCTCGAGTAGAATTCAAGCGAGATTTCGCACAATTGGAGACAATTTATCGATGAGAATGCGGCGACGAGAAAGCTACTCGAAGTACAGAAAGTTCAGTAAGACCCGTTTCTATCAATGTAGATTAACTTTAATCTCAGTTCAACTTACTCTTTATCTTTTTCTAATTGTCAGAACTGGAAAAAGATGAAGAGCTAGTTAAACTGAGATTAAAATTAAATTATATTGGTAGAAACGGGCTTAATTGTTTCACTGTAAGAACAATCAACAGTATCATAAAGTACAATTGTATAACATAAAATATCGAAACAAATATGTATACAAAAAGAACGAGTTTTGTTAAAATATTTAAAATTTAGTTATATACAGATCTAAAAATATTTTTGTTGAAATATCGATAGATATATAATATATTTATATATATTTAGAATATATTATTTATTATATTTAATTTTCTTATATCTATAATTATATAGGAAAGTTAAGCATAATGAGTAATGCTGCAAAAAGTTTTGAGTAATTTAACAAAATTATTTTCAGATATATAGATCTAGATAAATTTTTAAATACTTCGAGAAAACCATATATAATAAAAAGTAATTTAATTAAAATAAAATAAAAAGTTTAATTTTTAAATATATATCTTTTTCTCCCAAATATGTTTTAAGTATCACCGAGGAGTAGTTTTGTGTTAAGTCAAAAGATATTATGTGACTGTTAAATATGTATCATTTTCCCTGCAAATTTATTTTACCTTCGATTTACTACCTACGATTTACTTATCATACCTATCTCTATGTTTACGCTTATAGCCAGTTTTTATCAGTCCTATCGCGATCGTTCCTAAACGCGTTCAGTTGACCTAAAAGTAAAACAGTCCCTTTTGCAAAGCAACTCGCTAATCCCATCTTACGGACCAGGCAATTTCGCTCTTACTGCATTCGTAAACGCAATTGCACACGAATTGAAATATTCAAACCGTCCGGACAACCATCGATCCATATCCAACCAATGGCAGCTACCGGGTGCGTCGATATAAACTGATGTAAGTTCGCGCAACTACAGATATAACCCCGTCGAGTAATAAAAGTTGCATATATCCGTTTCGGAGATCGCGATGAAAATCGATTTAAGTTTCTCATCGCTGATAACCCAATTCTGTATCCACTGACGAGCAGAAGAGTAACGACAAAACAAAGAAGCGATAATAAATTACCGTAACTAATTAATAATAAATAAAAAATCCGCAAATTTTTCTATATAATTCGATTTTAATTTGAGTCCCGACCTTTCTAAAGACTGATTAATTAAAGGTTAAAAAGATAATAAAGTTACACACGCAAAAATCCACTTATGAACTTTATTATCGTTAGTATCGTTCTTAGAAGTTCAAAATTATTATTAGATAGACGGATTTAATTAAATTATTAAAACTCGCTTTTCGAGGGGATATTATAAAAACTAATGAATAATAAAATTCTCGATAAATGTCATTTTTCTCGATTATCTTGCGTTATTGAAAATAATTTAAAAATAATTTAAAAATAATAAAAAAATGTTAATTAAAATTTTATAAAATCAATTTTATAATATCTCCGTAATTGAAGTATTCCTTGGTGAAATACGGGATGATGAAGATCCTGAAAGTAAGCGATCTTTGCAAAGATGCTGTCTCATCCACTTCTACATCCTCATCATGCTCTGCAACCGGTGCAAGTTCCGAAACTGTGAAAGTCTGATGAAATCGGATCGCATACGCAGATACGCACCTGCGACAACGCGCCGAGCAAAACTTTCCTGTATGCCCTGTCGTGGCGTGCGCAGGATTTAGGGTGTTTTAGGGCAAAGCTTAGGGGACCGGGGAGGTAGCAGGGCGGTTTCGGATACAGAGAAAGAGAGAGAAAGAAAGAACGAGAGAGAGAGAGAGAGAGAGAGAGAGAGAGAGAGAGAGAGAGGAGACAGAACGCGGGGTGAGAAGACACAGGGTTGCTAGGAAACACCCTCTTCCACGTGTTATATTGCATTACCCTATGCGACTTGTAGGGGACACGTCGAATTGGTTGCACGAGAGGATCGTCGCCAGTTTCCGTCGTTGTCGTCTAGACGGAGGCGAATGACGTGGTGGTCAGAACGCGTATACAGGAGTACGAAACTGTGCTTCCTGACCTTTTCCACCTGGAGAGCAACGAGCGCGCTAGGTCGGGCGTGTGTCGCCTCGATGTCCACCATTCTCAGACATCGTTAATCTTCCCTACCGGAAGACATTCGTGCGACCTCTCCAAAACCTCGTGACAGTAAGGGAAGGATCTTAAAGGATTATCGTTTTGTCTAGGGTGTCTCGGAAGTCTAATGGAGATTTAAAACACTCTCTCTATCGCAACTTTTTCAGATCGTAATATGGAAAAAGATGATCTTTTTCGACAAGAATCTTCCATCCATCACATTTTATTTTCCACTTTTAGATGTAATAAGAATATAATAATATGACTGTATAATCTTCAATCACGTGTTCTATTTCTCTATCTATTTACATGTTCATTATTATTATTACTGTTATCCATTATTATTATTATTATTACTGTCTTAATTATTACTATTAACATTATTATTATTTGTGTTATTTTCATTATTACACTTTTTAACTCTTTATTTTATTTGTAATATATTATGTTTATATAAATAAGATGTGTAAAATGACACAATAACTTATAACATATATTTATAAGTTAAGGAATAAGAATGATAAATATATGTATATAAAGTAACGTATAGATAATAATTACATATATATTACAAGTTTCTTCGTACATATTCTTTCCTTTCTACATATATTACAAGTGTTACAAGGGTTATAAGGTACTTACAAACACATTACATATTTCATTAAATTGCGTTTACCTTCGGTGTACTGAAATTAATCTGCGCACTTTGTTGCTTTAGACATAAATCCTATGCGCTAAAAATGCTGTATATCCCAAATAGATGAGATATACAAGACAATAAACTAAACAAAGAATACCAGACCAAAGCACTTGTATTTTGCTATATAACATGCTTCTTTATTATTCCTCTACACTTACATATCACGAAATAACTCTTTCATGTGCCCTACAGTAATTATTTTATGTAGATTACAATTTATGATTATTTATAATTAATTTTAATTGTCATTTAATCTATGACACTGTTGACAAGTCAAGAACAAACGACTATTTTAGTCGTTTCTTATTTTAAAACTGTGAGGATAAATCAAACGGGCACGTCAAATATGCTGCTGCTGGAGATTTTGGGCATGAAATGAGCGTCGAATGGTTGATGAATGGGCGTCAAATGGGCGTCCATCGACCGCCCAAAGGGCGTCTAATTTCAGTAAAATCATATACATACTACAAATCTCTTTTAGGAATAATCTTAATAAAAGAAGTAATAAAATTTCATCCAAAATGATGGGCGCTCAATGAGTATCAAATGGACGATTATTGGTGCATCCATTGGACGCCCTAAACAAATGCGTTTTAAAAGATTAAATTAAAAAAATATATAATCATTCTTTTTTATCAATGATCATTTGCAGATTGATCTTTGTAGCAACATTCTACTGATAAGAATTTTTGCATGATGCAAAAAGTACTGTGATAAAGCTTAAAGAAGCGCATGTTAATGTTGAGTATTTCATTTTTTTCTGTCTCTCTCTTACTTATAATTTTGATAATTATAATATAATATTGTATTTCATATTACTCTAAAGAAAAGCCGATCTAAATCGATCAAAGAATCCATAGCAAAAAGATATCCGACAATCTTGGGACAATCTTTTCTATTTTTTTTTAGGTCTACTTAAAGATTATCGAACCTTGAGGATATTTATAGTATATCACAGCTACGCAAGGTTACGTCTGATATCCTTTTAAATTCCATGTCTTGAAAGCTTACACAAGCCAGTTGAATCCGTCAGCAGAGGATTGCCAGCGAGGACGAGACAGCGAAACGGTAAAGAGCGCTCGTTCTAACAGGTGGCCCATAAAATAACCAAACCGTCGAATAAGTTTCGTGTGAATTGACTCATTCGCGGCATCAAGAAATTTTTTAAAAGCGCCAATTAAACAGCCGGTTCATTTTTCTTATTAAGAATTTCGCTCTCTTTCGGGAGATGTTAGTTGAACGCCTCTCTTTAGTTTCTCTCTAAAATTCTTCTAGCATTCGAAGCTCATTACTTTTCTAATTAAGGTAATGCTGGCGTGACGAAATTATCAACATTACAGAATTTAACTGACTTTACAGAATTGAAGACTCTTTTACATGTTTAAAGTACATTTCACGAAAAAAATTTTTTAAATCATACATATAATATATATATCTCCGTTTGTTTTACTGTTTTTGAGTTTAAATTAAGTAACACCAGGGAATAAATTAAGTATCACTGGGATTTATTCAAATGTGTACTTTAAACATGTAAAAGAGTTTTTAATTCTGTAATTAATTTAAATTCTTTTTATATATAAGTATCAGTCGTGCAAAATTATTAGCATTTAAAGAAATAAATGTCAGTAATTAAGTAAATTTAATATTCAGTACACTATCTGAATATTTTAAAGGTTATACTTCGTCTTGTTAAGCATAACTGAAGAAAGTATTCGTATGAGGAACTCGTAAATCAATTGAAGACAGATAAAAAAGAAAAATACGTTTATTCGTATTCGTTGCGCATGGATCTACTAAAAATCCCATCTGCCCATCTAGACTTCGTGTTCAAGATTTAAATTTATAAATGTTTGAAGCCGCTACCGACTACCGAGAATATTATAATTTAGTTAGAACGAACGTGTAAGTTTTTCGATGCATCGTACATTGTACTGCTTACAGATGTTAGATCTGTTCATGAATTCATCATAAGCTCTTGCAAGAATAGAACTGTTTTATTTCATACAAAGACGATAATCTGTATTCACGTGTATTACAACTTCTCTCCAAGACTATAGAGCAGATAGCTTTAAATAAAAAAATAAAAAAATGTGATCTTGAACTTAAATCGTCATTACCGAAACGTAAGGATTTTTAAATTTTATTTAGCATAGAGATTTATGGATGATTCGACAATCTTTATGAAAAGATTTGTCTTTACTGCGACGTTTTTTATGAAAAGAGAAAGGATGATTCCTACAAAAAATAATATTGTTCTAAAAACTCATAATAAATTAAAACATTTTTTGAAGCAAACAACAATAGAATATAACAATGGGTGTGTTCAGCGGACTCAACAGAGCGTTCGCTGCTATTGCTGTATTTTTCCAGATCTAAAATGCTGATCTAAAAGAATACATCAATAACAGATCGCTCACTCAACTGTTAAATCTGCTGAACGTAGCCAATATAAATTCGAAATGGCTTATTTTACGTGTGGAATGAATATTTGAAATTCGTAATTCCAAATTTAAGGCGACAAAACGAAAGTTGATAGACACACACACACACACACACACACAC
>NW_017259206.1:4090353-4127041 GCF_001594045.1 Atta colombica | reverse complement strand
AGAGAGAGAGAGAGAGAGAGAGAGAGAGAGAGAGAGAGAGAGAAAGAGAGAGAAAGAGAAAGTTCCAGTTTCAGAAAAAAGTAAAGACGTTTGCGATAAAGAGCGATTAGAGTAATAATTTATGTGAACTGCAGTTCACCCCTATCTCTCGTCAGCAGATATGACGGCAATTGATATTGAGTGAAAAATTCCAGTCCCATTCTCGCTGCCACCTATCGAGAATCCCACTTTACCGCTCTTAATTCCCTCACGACCAAACCTTGTATCTCTTCACCTGCCGCGTCGCATACGAATGCGTCCCTTCGGCGGGCCTTGAAGAGCCGGAGATCGACGACCGCTTAGGGGTAAAGAACGGAGCGGAAATAAAGAAGAAAAGCGAATAGAATTACGTACCGTTGACGAACGCACGTAAGTTTGTGGTTACTTCATAATAGCGTATGGTAACAACAAAGAGTAAATATTTTCAGACAAAGGAATGTTTTTGAGTATTTTCGACTGTGCCAAATATTTCACGCGGCATCTGTTTTATTCCGAAGCACGTAGAGCAAGTTTTTCAACCTGTCATAAATATACAGGATGTCCCAAGGATGTGGGAATAATACTTCGGAAATTAAAAAAAAAATTATTTAACATCTCTCTTATTCAAAAGAAATGTTAAATAAAGTTTTTTTTTTCAATTTCCGAAATATTATTAAGAATTTAGCATTTAAAAAATACATATTACTAAGATTGGCGAAATAAAAATTTTTATAAACATTTGTTAAATGATAAAAATATTTCCTATCGTCTTTATTTTATATATGTAAAAATAAAACTGCCAAATGTCTTCTGTTAAGAAATATTTTATTTTTCTAATTCTTTGTGTTGTTTAAAAATGACAACTGATTAATTTCAGCAATCTTTCCTATGAAACATCCAGTATATTATTGAGAGAATTTTAGGAAACTTCACGAGATTGCGGAGTAGCAACACCTGATGTAAATAATATATGAGGTAAATAATAAATATATGGAATATTTTGTAAGAAATAACTATAAAATCATAGAGTTAAAAAAAAGAGAAATAAATATAAAAATAGAATTAAAAACTGTATGAAAATATGCTATATTTTGCAAGTCGAAGCCTAGAAAACTCTCAGGGGAAAATTTTCACCGAGAGTCACAACTTTAAAAAAACTTCTTTCTCTTGGGAAGATTTAGGCTGACAACGACATCGACCCTTATTTATTCCCTCATGCCATAGGCACCTCACGGAAGCAAATAATTCGCGAGGAATCGGAATGCCAATATGAGGCGAGAGGAACACAGTTTTTTTTTACAAGCCATTTTCCCGCGGCGACAATACGGCGCGTCACGAGATGCACCGGTGCGTGCATTTACATTTCGTGCACGCACGACGACCCGACGCCGCATTGGATCTCTCCCTCTCCCTCTCCCTCTCTTTCTCTCATTATCGCAAACAAACGACGCTCTTTTGGATAATTGATTGCATGCAGATGTAACAAAATGCGCGCGTAAAACCGCACCGTGACGCCGAATATTTGCGGTTGACGACGATTCTGAATGCGTGACTACCTACGTTTGTTCATTGTTTATATGTGCGATTTTATCGCTCTGATTATTGTTATCGTTCGACGCGATTATGCGCGAAATGAGATTTTGATCACAGGAAAATGCGTCACTCGTTGCGGTACGCAGAATTTTATGACAAAGTCACACAGAGCGAGTTTTCCTCCATATGCATACTCGCATTCGCGAGAATGAAATTGAATCGGAATTAAAAGAGCAAAATGAGAGACCGCGGAATTAAATGACGCTGTAAACGGACAAACGTGACAAACATGAGAGATTCGCGAAACTAATGCTAATAATTATTCTCGTTTGTCAACCTCCCCGGATAAATGTAGATAAATGCGTCTACATTTTTTTCACCTAATTTGATGTACGGTTTAATTTGAAAGCTGCAAATACATTTACAACATTTACAATCTAACGATTCGCTAAGGTACTCCTTAATCCGTAGTAATGGCGTAAGGAAAGTGGAATTTCATGGATAAATTGAAGTACATGGAAATGTGTGTATAAAGCTTACATCTTTCACTCGAATTCTCGATTCGTCGAAAAGAGAACTTCGCGAAATTCTGATTTTAATGAAGCTTTTTATATATATAAAAATTACGTAAATAGATAAATTTAGAAAATATCAGTTCCAAAAAAGAATTTGAGGGGTAAAATAATCTTTTAAAGTTTCCTGTTTTTTTATATCTTAAAAGCTGTTACAAATATAAAAATTTTTTTATAATAAAATTACCTCTATTCTTCTATGTTAATAAAGTGAATATTAAAAAAAATTTTTTTTTAATTTTCAAAAATAATTATTTTTTAACAATATTATTGACGTGAATAAATAGAAGTCATTCATTCGTAAAACTTTTATATAAAACAATTTTTGATATCTTGAATAATTTTTAAGATATAAAAAAAACTGTTTCATACACGAGAGATAATTTCATTCCCCAAAATCATTTTTGTGTCGCGATTGAGATCACAAAAAAACCCTTCAAAGTTTCATCAAAATCAAGAATTTGACATTTTACGAGGTTTCCTTGTGAATCACCGGTCGTGTTACCGTCTTCATCCTTGATGAGAAGATGATGCAATTAGGAAACTAAATCCAGCGTCATCGTCGAGATGACGCCGACATGACGGCCGGTATGACTTCACGACCTCTCGGAACAATGGTCCAAGTCCGGCGCACAGGATTGCGATCGGCAACGCCGCCCACGCTGAAATAAAAGCCTCTCTCCGGTGGTGTACGCTCCGACGGCGGGTTTACAAAGCGGAAGGTACGATATACCCGCTGGTTGTTTATCCATTCCGAGTTTAGATCGGCGCCTGGTCGACGTGGGTGCACCGGCCAAGGGACAACAACGTCCGGCACGTTTTCTAAACATAGGCGAAACACGTGGTCGGCGAACCGACTCGCGATATACCAACGGACCACGGTATACATTTCGGATGTGGACTGCGACATAAATGTGGGCGCTTCTATGTTTCCTTTACTCCCGTCGAATATAGCGATTCGATTCAGCTTGAGAAGAAAGGCGGTGTGACGATGAGATTCGACACGATTTGCGATCGAAGAATTTTGAACTTGAGTTTTACTCAATTTCGTGAGTTTATACTGTTATAGATATTAAAAGAACAATGGTAACCCGATCACATAAATTAAAATACACTTTTCTTATATGTTAAAATCAATTCATTTTTGTGATTAAACTATTTCAAAATAAATAATTTATTATAACATATGCACTTAGTAAATAATAGATTAAATTTTAATCAAATTTAATATTAATTTTTAAAATTAAGATTAAGTTGTTTTACCTTTCGATAAACTTCAGCTCATTCTTATTCTTTTATTCTTTCGAGTTCTTATTCTCTTAGACTTTCGTTTATCCATTAAATAAATTATCATATAATTTATCCGATAATAATTGACCCTAAATTACTTAGTTCTATTGTTTGTAGTTAAATTAACGATGCATTAAATAAGAGCAGTGACGACCAACAGAAATTAAGATTAAAAACAACTACATAAAATCGAATTATAATTCGATATTATGAATTTAAATGATGTACAAAACTTCATAGATGCTTAAATAAAAATAAAGATTAAATGCATTTAATAAAAGTATCAATAATTTCTCTCCATTTATTTATGGACAAAATTAATTAATTGAAACTATGAACATATCAAAATGTTTAGAAACCGTCTATTGAAACTGTCTATTGAAATTACAAGCAGTCCTTTATCGCAATTTATGAATTTAATTTATCGTTGATCACAATAAGCGAAAATGTATGGCGTTACTGTTCCTATTATGAATTTCCGTGTTCAAACATTCAAACTCACGCACATAGTTTCATACCAGGCAGTCTAATGACAAGTGGCGTCAAAGCGCCTGATCGTATAATCTAGAAATCGTAACCACGTGGCCTGTTAGTTGGTTTATGCAGAGAGCGAGCCCTGTCATTGATATAATGATATTCTAATTACAGAACGCGAGCCGGCTCACTATCGCTTAATTCAATGCTCAAATTAAACAAGCTGCGCAATTCCGCAGCAATTCCGCGAACATGCATCATCTAATTTACTTCGAAAATCATTTGCAGTGGTTTAACTTATTCGGGTATACATGAAATCTCATTTCTACGATAATTTACCTAAGCTATCTTAAGTCTTAAATTGTAAGAAATTGATCGATCACAGTTGAAATATAAAAAGAATAAACAACTATGATTGGCAATCAATTTTTTTACAGCTTAAAATGATTTAAAGCGACATCACTTATCATAAATTATACCAATGTAAAACTTTGAACTGCAAATTCGTAAAAAAATAATTTTTTTACATTCCCTTACTCAAAGGTTCTTCACTCTAAATTTTTAGGAGTGAAATTTCTCCAAGAAACATAACAATTGCCGCCAGTCCGGCAAGAATGAATTTCACTTGACTCCTTCAAGAAGCGAATTTCTTAAAAGATCAATTTTAATGATTAAAATCTCGCTTCGCGAGGCAGAGCACTTTTTTCTGCCAGATCCATTCGTTTTTGTGCAAAAACACATTGAATGAGCTTAATTTCGTCAAGATTGGATATAGGGGGGGCTAAACTTAATATTTACCTGCTTTTAGTCTTTTCTTTCAGAGAATAAAATTATTCTCTCCTCGGAAATTGAAAATTGACTTGAAGTGATTTTTTACTCTCTAAGAATAAAAATTTCACTCCTGCCAGACTAGTGCAACTACCACTCTTTGAAATTATTAAATAATAGCTTATCATCGAAAGCCATTACGCGTTCTGGAACTGGGCGGGAGAGTAGCATGGTGACGGACATCCAACCGGGCACGGTCCGTCGAGGTCTCGACTTCCGGTTGAGTGGTTCCGGTTGGACGACTGAACGCGACTTTTCGTCGTGTCAATCTCACCCGTGCCACGAAAGGGACATCCAACGACGACGACGAGCACCGATCCCTCGCCATTGTGCAGGGGTGTGGACAAATCGCGGTTAAATCGCGCATGAAATGGTCCTGGAACCAGCTCCCGCCATCCGGGAAGATCGTATCTATTCCGCTTGTCGCGTTCGCCAGTCATAACGCACACGAGATTTGTGCCTCCGTGAATTTACGTAGGCGCACAGGTTGTTGCCGAGTATTATGCATCAGACGTGTAATGCGTTTTCTTTCGCTTGCATGCCGATAATAGTGCGCAGGATGTCTCAGAAAGACCGGATATCCTTTTGACCATGGGCAACTTTCGCAGATTTATTTGTGCCTTGTGTATTCTATCTTTTACCGGAGATCGTCAGTCACAACGAGTTTTCAACGTTTCTCGACATTGTACGCCTTGCTAGCTTAGCTTTAAAATTTATGAAAGGAAGTTTCCCGTAATTATTATAATACAAGCAGGATATTCGATATTTAATATTTACATGCATTAATGTTAATAACTGCTGACAACCACAAGCATTATAATACATGTTTCAACGGTGTAAATATATTAGTGCGGGAAATGAAGAGAAAGAGAGTGAGAAAGAGAGAGAGAGAGAGAGAGAGAGAGAGAGAGAGAGAAGGAAGGAATTATTAATTTTTAATGACAAACAGATGAAACAAGATAGTACAATTACAATTTTGTGACGTTGAGAAAAAGTATGTATTAAAGATATCTTCCAACCATTGTTACTGCTGTTTATGATAAATGAAATGTTCGTGATATCATACTGAAATAATGACTACTGTAGTTAGAAACGCTGCAGAGAAGTTTATTAAATGGACACTGTGAAATATTTACGACAAAAAGCTTTCACTTTGAATCAGATCTATTCTGTTTGCGTTTTTCTCTCTTCAATATTTAACTTCTTGTAAAAGAAGAATTCTTGCTACTCTGTCCTTCTTGGCGAGTTTAATTAAAAGTTAATATCCCCGCCCAGGGCACTCTAATTATTGTGCTCAGATAAAACGTAGGTTAATTACGTAAAAATGTTCACGCCGTGGAAATGTAGCGGAAAGCAATATACCAGCCATTTTCTGATCGAAGATAAAATGTATCTTCCTGCGGAAGAGAAGTTAGCGGAGAAGAAAGCAAAAAGTGATATAGAATACGGAAGATACATGGATTATGTTACATTAACCTTCAGTACTTGTTACAAAATTTTCTCAAATTATTCGCAGATTTATTTTAAATTAATGTATCTCTGCTTGCTGTTAACGTAATTTAACAGTTTCTTTTTCACTTTCAAAATCAAAATCCAAAGAATAAGATTATGTGATTTAAAAGTAAGATTGTAAAAGATTTATGAACATTTAGAAACATTTATTATAAACAATTTTTCACAACATAATTGAAAAAAAAATCCAAAAAAGTCTTGGACCCACAAATATCAATTAAAGTTAATTATATAATATAAGCATTTGGTAAAAATAAATTTATATAATTTTCGAAATTTTCTCGTATGTATTAGCTTTCGTAATTAAATTTTCATCAATCAAACGCCTTTCTCCAAGAGATCGTTCAACACTCGTTGTATTTCTGTTCACCCAAGAAACTCGTGATTTATTAGGTTTAGCGCATAAATCAGGGTCATTTCGTGTAACACGCATATATCCGTGTTACAAAGTTCGAGAATGAGTTTTAGCAGACCGATAGAACCGGGAAGGATTAATATTTCACCTCCTATCTCGGATTCCTACTACATCGAAATAAACGCATATATGCATGACCAATCAAGTTTTGTACTTATTTTATTCGATCGACATACATCAGGTGTATTTTACGTATATTAAATAAAAAATATATATATGTGTATATAAGAGCACAGATTTATGGATACGAATTTCCGAGAGACTTTTAGTGCCTCTCGATGTCATGCATACCGTATTCCACAGATAAGGAAAACACGGTCATCGATATTAAGCGTTTCTCACGTTCCATACTACTTGCTCTTATCGCGGAACATGTTTGAAAAGTGTATGGATGGCTGTGAGATGGATATTTGAAACGACCTTAAAATGCTATTCTAAATGGCATGGATCATATTCTGAAACACGACTTTAAGTGCCATAAGTTTTACTTTGAGATGCAATAAATTTCAAATCGCATTCTGCAGTCGCGAAATTTATCTCACGGCATTTTTTGAATGAAAAAGCAGCTCGTCTATTTAAAAAAGCAGTTTCTCTATATGAAAAATAGAGATAAAAAATTCTTAAATTGATTTTGTAATATTAAAAATATTCGCGTCTCTTGAAACACTGACGATTTTAGGATCTATTCCGTTATTGGTACAAGATGTTTATTGAAATGTAAACAAATTTCTTGTAAACAAATTTGAGAATTCTTGGATCAGATATTTTTGTTCAAAATTCCAGGCAAGAACAGAGAATTTTTTACACAGTTTTGAAATAAATTGGAGTACAAACAAATTATAAGTACTGAAAATTAACAGAAGAAAGAGAGACTCTCTATGAGATTATATTATTTTCTACAATTCGAGTCATGAAATCTATTTATGGAAAGAACAGTTTTATAGTGTCAAAATTAGCTAAATACAAATCTGAGATTAATTTGATTAGAATATCAAGATAATTATGTTCGAGTTGATTGCTAGAATATCAAAATTTTTTGTAGCATTGTTCGTCATGTTTGAGTTTTCTATGTAATTATTTGATAGACAAAATTATTTTTAGGTATCTACCTACATTTTTAAATACTCGAGCAAAATTGTTTTTTTTCCACGTAAATACAGGAAAAGGAAGACTCATTACAAAAATATTAGTAAGCTATTTTGTTGAGTTTATCTTCTACTATTACTCTGATTTTTTTTTAAACTTGTAAAATAAACGAGAATGTATGTAAAGAATAAACTTTACAATATGTAAAATTTTTTAAAATACGTTTTTGTCCACAATTTAAAATTTTCAGAAAATTTTCAGAAAAAAGAAAGAAAATTTCATAGAAAAACTGCATGCTTCACAGAAAATAACAATTTGTCAATCAGTAAGATGAAATGTTCAACAAAAAAAAATGCTAAATAGTTGTTAAAAATATTAAACAAATACATTTTGTTTATTTTTAGTTACAAGTCATAATGCACTTCGAATGTCAAGATTTTTTTAGCGCAATGAATAGTGTAAAAATACTTTCAGAACATCACAGAATAGTTTAAAATTCTTTCAACACTGAACATTATGCCATCTTTAACTTAAAAAATGAAATTTTGAACAAAATGCATTTTGGAAGTCTACTTCTCATCTATTATACTAATATATATATGTGTGTGTGTGTGTGTGTGTGTGTGTGTGTGTGTGTATTTTATTGCTAAGTGATTGTCAATATTTTGCATCATCAAGAAAAAAATGATCAAAAAAAACAATGAATGTTTTCAGAATGAAACAGACTTTTTTAAAAGTAAAATTTCAAAATTCTACAAATTTCTCTGAGATCCAATAAAAGTCTATGAAAATCAGATTTTTAGGAGTAAAAGAGAAATCCCCTGAAAATTCCAAATTTTTCAGATTTTTTTCAAGTTGTAAACATTTTGTATTACAAAAAATATATACAAATATCGATGGAATATGTGGCTGCAATACGGTTTTCAATAAAAAATAAAAAGCCTAAGCGGGAAAATAAAGTGAAGTCATCTTGTTAAAATCAACTAATTGTGCCAATCAAGTAGAACGAAATGCCGTTTGACATTTTTCGCCTTCTCAGTTCTTAAAGACGATCATAAATTCGCATAAATTCAGCCAGATAAACATGAGGTTGCGCTTCATTATCCAGAACGCGCGCAAATGCATATCGAGAGACGTTGGCATCGCCGACTTGCGAGATGCTACGGCAATATGACGATGATCGATTAAAGTGGAACGAGAATAAACTGCGGAAGTGTGACACACGTAATGAGATTAGTTCGTTCAATCGTATTGAAGTTTGTGTTCAAGCATCTCCGTTATGGTCCGAAGTCATTAATCAGACGATAATTTCTAGCAGACCCCTGATCGAGTCCTATCATCTCTCCCTGTCACTTGAGAAAAATAACACCCGGGTGTTTAATAAAAATGGCGATCGTTCGACACATGTGATAATCACCGATCGGCAAAGTCTCTGATGATTTGTCGTTCCGACAGCGCAATTAAACGCGAATAAGGTTATCGAGTCAATAAATAAAAATGATAGGAAGTCGGCGATGAGTCTCGACGCATCTGTAGACGTACGTCAACGTTAATGCAACACAGACAATTAATTTCTTGTCTAATCGATGCGGGTAATTCATCTTCTCATGTATAAATTAAGTTCTCTCTGATTAGGAGGAATCGCAGAAAAAATGTAATATTATATCTATGATAGAACGTCATATCTTTAAAAAAAATTTAGCGTAGACAATAAATTTTCGATAAAATGAGGATGTTGTGTAATTATAATTTCTTTGCGAAGTCTCAACTCTCATTAACGATAAAACCTGAAATTTTATATATATTTATTTTATCATTTATATTCTTTCTTAAATTGCCTAACTTTAAATTTCGTGTGTGTATTTGTTATCACGACTTATAGTCGTTTCCACTAACGTATATAAATTAATTTTAATCTCAATCTCGGTTCAATTTACTCTTCATCTTTTTCTAATTATATCCATTTCTATCAACGTAGCTAGTTAAAAATTAGAAAAAGATGAATAAATTAAAGTTAATCGACATCAGAGGAAATGGGCATTAGAAAAAGATGAGGAGTAAGTTGAACCGAGATTGAAGTTACTCTACATTAATGGACACAGCCATTAACGATGCAGAATTTCTGTAGTACTTAGAATTTAGTGCGATGAAAAAACTTGGCGCTTGTGACGACAAGGATGATTAAATAAAAAGGTCTGGCAGATGCCAGATAGTATTGCGTGTAAGGTTTGCGAACTCGCGCTGTCAATTGCGTCGCGAAAGAAATACCATTCGCTGAACAAGAAATTCTGAGCGCACTCAATCCTCAAGTGACAGAGTGCGACTTAATTGCTCAACAAGTCGTATTATGTAAATGACGTGTCACTCAGCCTGCGCGTAATTGCGCAAATCCAATTCACCGACCATTCCACGAGTTTTGCCACACGTATGTCGCTCTGAATGCGAACGTCACCGTATAAAAGAGAAGCCCATTTAAGAGGGCTGTATTTTCCGTCGAGTGAAAAATACGACTATGTAAACACGTCATCATATTTTTCCCACCCACGCCATACTGTTTCCCAGAAAATTTTTGTCAAAATATTCGATGTCCGCCTAATGAAAGCCTAAGAGAAAAGACTTTTCATGGAACGTCTCTAATGCGTCACTTATTCCATATTCGACCGAATCTCCGATGTTACTGTCTAGTAAAATGCAATTTCGCGAGCAATTCGTTTATAATATTCGAGGAAGGGAAGTTACGCGTCTGTCTAGCGGATTTCCTCGGCCCGTAAATCCGTCGCGTGTCGGAGTAAAAACGCATGTACGCATAAATATATGCCAGGCGTCACCGAATGAATTCAGATGTCTAGTATGAATTTAAACGGATATTCTGCAGCACTTTGAATGCATTATACCTATTTACGCACGCTTAAATATATGTACGTTGTATTATTAATATTGGCGACCGAAATCGTGCGCGGAGACTTGATTAACGACCATAGCATAACCAATGGCGATTTTACGGCGGTATTATCGTTCGCCTTCTGAAATATGAACTGCGTAATCTCGATGGAGAAATTTATGAGAACCGAGACACAAAAGGTAATTTTTTCTCGAGATTATCGATAAGATAAAATGTTAAAAAGAAATGAATTGATAAACCGGAATACAAACGGAAAAGATTGAATATTGATATGTATCTTAAAATTTTTTGATCAAATTCCTCAGTTGAACGAATCATGTTATTTAAGATAATTGAATTCGGAGAAGAATAATACTTATAAGGGAAACGCAATATTCTGAGACCAATACGTTTTCATAGTACGGACATTATTTGCAATACTAATTAATAAAAGGGTTATTACATTATTCTGCAGATATACACAATGAAAACAATAATTCAAAGAAGAGAGATTAATAATTGCTCTGATTAATTTTGTAAATGCGTTTTCTATAATGTTTCTATGTCTAAATATTATCAATATTATTACATATTGTTTCTCCATAATTTATATCATGTCTATTATTTGTGAATATATTTTATGTCCCACAGATTATGCACACACACACACACACACACACACACACACACACACACACACACACACACACACACACACACACACGTCTATTAGTTTTATATTTTAATTTATAATGGAAATACTGTGATGAGATAATTTATTCACACAAATGTAATTAATGTGACCCGGACACGCCAAATTTTTTCTTCACTATAATCTAGTTGGCCATTTTAATCACTTTCCATCTATCTTTTATGTCTTGTATTATGAAATATCTGATTAATTTATTTCGTATCCGTTTTTTATTTTAAAAAATGTAATATTCGACACTTTTTTTATACACTTGGCTCTTATATTTTTTTCTTTTTTAAAAGATATTTTGTAGGTATTACATAAGTAAGCCTATATGGATTTGCCGATTCCATAAAATTTACTAGAATTCTAGGGCAGAATTCTAGCGCTTACTTTACATTTTTCTCTGTGAATCCTAGCAAGTAAAAAACGCGTTTCGCGTCTTTTAAAAAATAAGAAGAGAGAAAGAGAGAGATAACAAAAAAGACTGAATCGATGAAAAGTAAACTCTCATTGGGAAACGGGAATGTTTGAGCTCGTGTTCGATCGAGGGAGGATCCGAGAGAGCGTATCTCGCTCTCCTCGTTCACTGATGATTCAGTCGGGCGAATCGAGATAAATACAGTTATATTCGGACAAAGAAGGAAGGGGCCGAGTCACTTTTGCTTCGTAGTCGTGCGGGTAACCCGAGTTCAATTCCCGGGGGCGGTGGTTTCTCAAATCGCCTCAACGTTTCTCTGTTTTTCCTTCATTCTTCCTTCATTCTTTCCCTTACCACGAGCGCGTCTTCGTCACATTTTCGACGATGTCAGAGAAGAGATAGAATGGATCGCGCATATACGGCGAGAGGACGTTTCTCCCGCGCGACAAAGATCCTTAGGATAGATAAATTCGTCGAGGGCAACTCCGTGTTAATACCGTCATCTCTGAACGACAAATATTTGTGTTATCTCGAGTTTTAACTTCCGTCGTGCGTTTCACGAGAGAACGAAATGAATGAATAAACGCGAAAGTTATAAGATTTGATAAATGAGTTTCCTGCGAGTAATTTTTTATGCAATAAACATGATATATTGGATGTGATATGTTGGAGAATAACGTAGCCTTTATAGCGTAATGATGGCAGCACAGACTCTTGCATAACGCATAATGCATAGTGCATAAGGGAATCAACCAATCGAAATTCTTTTCCATGGAAGGGGAGGAAAGGAAAGATTCTGATTAGTTGATTCGCTTGTGTCATGCATTATGCAAAAATCTATGCTGTAACCTGTCGCAGGCTGTCGCAGACAAAATTTCGTAAAGTATGCGTATGGTGTAAACTTAAGTCGATGAGCCAATCAGGATACTGCTTTAGATCTATGTAATCTAACGGAAATAGAAACAGCAGTAAACTTATTCATAACCTTGCAATAAGGTGAATTTCACCGGTTAAAACTTTATAAATAAGTTTGCTGCTCTTTCTATTTTCGTAGAATTTTCGTTTCTAAAGTAGTATCTTGATTGGCACATCCGTTTAAGTTCACATCTTAAAGTTACTGTTACAGAAATTCTGTCTGCGGTAACCCTTAACTCTAGAACGCTAACCTGTGTGAAGTTAGCTCCCTGAACTTTACAAAAAATTCTTCAATAGCTCATTGTTTGAATATCTATGCATATTTTAAATTTTCGTTTGCACACATTCAGTAAAAAAGTTATTCAAAAAACAATTTTAGAAGAACAATTTTAGAACAACTTCACACTAGCCTCTTAACTACGAGCAAATTATATCGAAATAATCTTAATCGATAGATTTTCGTTTACACATTTCGAAATAATATAACGTTTATATTTGCATAAATTTGTTCGCACTCAGACAAATTAATTAATTCCCAGACCGGTAGTCAATCATCTCGATTTCTTAAGTAACAAAAAGTACACAGTGCTCGCTCGCCTATTTGCGTAAGAAGAAAAACCTTCTGGGGGAATCGATGCTTCTTTTCAAGTTAATAGAAACGTGATATACAGGATGTTTCCGAAAGACTTGTATTTTTAACAAATGCTTAAAAATAAATTTTTGACACAACGAAAGTGTTCGTATGTCGTTCAGTTGTCAAATAGTTATCTAAAAAAAAAAAATAAAATTTAATTTAAAAACAATTATGCAGCTTATAATAAAAATGTTTCTCAATTTTTGATTATAATTTTAAACACGTTTTCGGATATACATTTAGATCTTTTTTTTTTTTACAGTATAGTTTCGATACAGAAAAACTCGCTCCGGAAATTTGTTCAAATGTTTCACGGACACCCTGTGGAAGCTCGCTTCTTCCGAGGGGAGCGGAAGAATTTGATCTACCAGGAGGCTTCCCCACATTCCATCTCCACAATTCCGGGAGCTAACGGGGGCCGAATCAAAGTCCAATTTATATTTATGAATACTTTCGAGAGCGTTCACTCCTCGCTCGCTCGCTCAGTCCACCCGGAAGCTGGAGTTTACTCTTCTCGGCATCCGGCGCACATATCGCGCATTGTTGATCGCGCCTTCATCTTCTACTTCTTCTACAGCCGCGTGCAATATGACGAAAACGGTGAGATCACTGACGTTTACTTTTGTGAATCATCTTGGATCCTCCTCTCGTGACCTTACTTCGCCCGTTTGCGTGTTCGTCATGGTAATCATGGATGGAGAGAAGAACGGAGAGCCCGAAGGATAAAGAAAAAAAAATGGAGGTTCTCGAAATTCGTATGCGTTAGATCGTTACGCTAAATTATTACATTTCGACATTGCCGACTTAAGAATCAGATACTTATATTTATGTAATGCTGTGTTACAAGAATGCGTGAAATTCGAATGTATAAATATAATCAAGCGAGATTGTCGCAATTCCTCTCTAAAGTTCCATAACTTTCCCTGATTTCCAGACAAAATTTCATAACTTTTTCTATTATTTTTAATAATATTTAAAAATTTTTTGTATTCTCCTCTTTAGAAATCGTTAAATGTTTTGTTAAGAGCTCAATTTAATACAGCAATGTAAATTATTATTAATGTTGCTGACATTGCTTGCATTTTTAATTATTAAGTTAGCAGTATTCCAAAACTGCGATGTAGGTATATTAAATACTTTTAAAGCCAAGAATTTTTCCAAAAAATTTTGCAAAACTCCCTGATATTTACTTGATTTCTCTGATTAAGTTTTGTGGCAACTCCGATCAAAGAAATTCCTTCCTCTGTCTGAAAGCTTAGTGTGTAAATTTACAACAACGTGACAACACCAATTGAGTAGGTCTGCCACATTAATTTATGTTAACGATTAATATTTAATTCTGTCATCCACTCTCTAAATCTGAATCAATGGATAATTATTAATATCAATGCCAGGTATGCCACTGGGTAATTAGTAACTATTCACTGATTCAGATTTAGAGAGCAGTCTTTTGTAGTCTTTGCAATATTTAATTTTCATGTACATCTATCTATATCAAAATTCTATTAGTAATACATACAAATTCAAAATGTATATTAATTTTACATATAAAGTACATTTAGCGTAATATCGTACAAGAATCGATTATCGATATTTCACACTGATAATAATTCTGTCACTGCTCCGGGCAGTTTTTCTTGATAGGCAGGATACACATCTCGACAGTACCATAGTGGCCCTTAGCAAGAAGTTTCCTATGCGAAAGTGGGTCGTAAATGTAAATGCAAAAGCGCCGACGGCGCAACGATTCTCGCGCAATATGCGTCGGAGGAAGTTCACTTTACCGGAGGCAAACTGCATCACCAAGATATCGGTTATTTTTGCACATTGTACTGATAGTTGCGCATCGCTTTGCCGTTAACGGGCTAGCAAACTAGAATCCGTGCTCGCCTCGACTCGAACGCGGTTGTATCTCTCGCGAAATTGCGAAGACGACGTTCCTACACTTTTCCACTGTACGTTTCTTATGTACATAAATTTTGTATACGTACTCTCTAAAACTTTTAAAGTGAAATCTCACTCTTGAAGATTAAAAATTGAGCCAGCCTTTTTTCAAGTGGCTCACTTTTCACTCTCAGAGTGAGATTCCACTCCAAAGAATTTAAGAGAGATACGTTTTATATCGATTTATACTTCTCTAAACGCGACTGCGACATCGAGACAATTTAACGTTGGATAAAATAAAGAGCTCTACGAACACACTAATGTAAAATCGATACATCCCTGTTCTTTCCCGGTTTTCGGTATGCGTGATTAATAGTCATCATACTTTGTAGCGCGTCGTCCGAGTAATTCTATGTTATTTCGACACTCCAAGAATGGCCAGCCTTGGGCCACGAATCGCGTTTAATTTAAATGTAGCACCGTGGGCGTTTGCCGCGCACGTTCGCAGTGCGTGCGAATGATTGGGCATCTCTTGTCGGCGGGTTCGGGCACATTGGGAAATTCCGGATATACGATTTCGTGGGTTGAGTATAATAAGGCAGGATAATAAGGTAGCCGGCGTGGTGGGCAGGCCAGCAATCTTTCAATTTTGCTGGAAACGCAATTGGCAATGAGCTCGAGATCTCGTATCGCGTCTCGTCTAATGTCGCGCGATTATGGCGCGCGAAGGCGTTCGATTATTATGCGTCCTTAGCGCGAACAGCATGGAACGAGAGCACATCAACGTCATAGTTAGCACGATGCTTATCTCATGTAATTCACGAAAATTGTCTTGATCCTTACATCTTTGCTTAACGAGGATCGAAATGAATTTAACCTTACAGAGTTGACATCTATTGAACTACTCAAGTATAAATATGGATCTCTTTGTCAAAAAAGTCACAATTGAATGTTATGTTACATCTGCAAATTTGGATTATTCTTATTAAAATATACTTAATATTCATTTTTTAATAAGAGCTGTTATTTTAATTTTTTGAAATTAATTAGATTTACTTTTAATTAACTTTTAAATTAAATGGATCTTACAGATCTAAAAGTAAATATGTGACAGATTTTAGCCTGTTTGTGTTTTCTACATTCAGAACCCAAATATATATTTATCTCGTTTTGAAATATTAAAAAAACTTTGTTAAAAATTTTAAAAATGTAGCTAAATGTAGATCTGAAAAGTATTTTGTTGAACCATCAAAATAATTATGTAGAATCAAACTAATTGTTAAAATGTCAAAACTTATCTATTATTGCTTATCATGTTTAACATTCTTACGTAATTAATTAATTCAATAAAATTGTTTTCTGATCTGTATCTAATTAAATTTTATATACTTTAGTAAAATCATTCTTTCAATGTGCAAAAATATTTAAAGTTTTAACGCAACAAATCATTTGACGTCAGCTCCGGAAAATTAAATAAATTATTACAATTTCAATATCGGTATTATAGGTATACGATTTTATATAACTTTTTGTTATGCAAATTATATTAGTTTAACTGCATACATATAGACACTAATATATACATAGTAACATCTGAAGGAGTAGTCTATCTATAAATTACATCTGTACATATAATTACATTCTTGGTGGTTATAAATTCTATTATAAAGAAGGCGTGCAGTTTTTGCGATACGCGTTCCTCAAAATTCGCTCTTGCAGATACCGACGTGAACATCGCTCGCGGAGTTTCGCGGCGAGAATTGGAATGCGAATAAAATTTATCGTTACGTTTCCCGTTACGCCATTATCATCACCCATAAAGAAAGTACCGAGGGAAGAAAACGTAGAGAAAACGTCATTTACGCCGCAAGCGCGAATCCCGCGTGTCCGCCGGCAATTCCGGGCATTTCACAATTGTCTTCCTTATACCCCACGTAGAATTGCGCCGAGAGATGCACCGATCGACACATTCTCGATACAATTGCGGAGCAAAAGGTGAGAATCCGAGAGAAGAAGCTCGAATCATAAACTTCAATCGCTATTATTATCGCGATCGTCGCCGCGTCGTGCTTTAGGATTCCGCGAATAAGAGACGCTGAAAAGTATCGACTCGAGGAGAGAAATCCCATTCTTTCATTTTACGCAATATCGATTTTTCTTTGTCAAGTTTATACATTTATAAGCCTCATTTCCGAGAGATATTTATTTTTGCAGAAACACGATAAAAATCTCGTTGATTTTATCGTTTCTTTTGAAATTGCGGCCCCAAGTTATATACATCGGATTGTATACGACTCCTACATTATGATATTAAAAGTTTCACGATGGCAGACTAGAGTTAATAGCTAACTTACATTCAATATGATGCCGAGTGTGGAGTGTCAGCTACGAGTGTGAGTCTGCTATCGCGTTTCGTCGTTGCGAACCAACCCTTCAGGGATACATACGTATGCGATTATATCGATTATCATACTGCCCTACCGGACAGGACGATACGAGGAAGCAATATCGGCTCTACGACGAGCAAAAAGAGGCGGAAGGGAGAATGAGCATAATTCGAAATCCCTCGGAATTCTATGCGGTCGGCGTCGAGGGTTAAATGAAAAGATTGAGGGGAGACGCGGGAGGAAATGGTTAGAGGTGGAGAAAGGGTTAGAGGTGGACGAACTGTCAGAAGGGGCTCGAAAAGGGAGGGATATCACGGCGAGGAAACAGGAGGGATGTAGAGAAAACAACTACCGTCACATCGCGTTTCTATACTTTCTCGCAGCGATAATTGAACGCGCGAGCGGTACCTCGAAGATAAAAATAAAAATGCGATGCCGCGGCTAAAACGATAATGGCGAACGTTAATATAAAGCCTGGAGATTCCCGCGTGGCCGATGAAGCGAGAGAAAAGGGAAAGAGCGGGAGGCAGGGAGAGAAGCAGAGAAAGATAGAGGCATGTACATTTACAGGGGAAAAAAAGAGAGAAAGAGAAGAGCATACTCTGCAAAACTTCTTCGCGTAACTTATCTCGCTAATGAGGCCTGACTATCTGACCGGGGTGACTTTTTTTTCTTCTTTCTCTCTTTCCCCCGGATCGCTCGCGCATGCATTCAATTATACGTATGCATCGGGACATTTTGAAAGCTTTTTCTTTTCCTATATGCGAATATAGTTCTTAAACTTAAGAAAACACAAGAGAGAGTCCGAAAAATATATCAGTCACATTTATGCATGCGAAATGATAAGCTAAAAACGAGATGCATATTACTAGAAATAAATTATTTTACGATCAAATTGTATCAAAATTTTATTTAGAAGTGAAATAAAAATTAGATTAAACTAGAAGTCACTTCATTTTTTTTTTTTTTTACTTAAACTATCATTTAAGCTGTTTTACATCCCAATAAAAATTATTGACAACATATTGTATGATATTATTGTTTTTCTTAGAACAAGAAAATGTAGATATGAATTTAATAAATTTTCTGAAAAAAGTAAATAGAAACTAAACAAATATTAAAAAAAAGCATGTTAATTTTTAAAAATTGGAGATCTATTTTTAAAATAGCTTACAGTTTTTTCAACACCACTATTATGGGTTTTCCACTTTGTAAAGATTATAACAGTATTGAAAAAAATTATTTCAATTAATATAATGTTTATTACGGATTTTCGATAAAATTGCACATTTAAAGGTTTGTAAAAAATAGTTATTAAAAAGTATATATTCAATAATGTTTACATGTAAAACGATTTTATTTAATTCATACTTAATTCATATTTTTTTCACCACTATATACTATATATTAATAACATTCACGTTCAATTCCTGTTGAATTATTTCTAGGATTATCTAAAAAAATTTCTAGAATCTAAGATAATTGTATCTAAATCGTATTCGAATAAGGTCCATGCATTATTGCAACGAGATAGGCAACGAGCGATGTAATCGGAAGGAAAAGAGGAGAAAGAAGAAAGGGTAGTCAATAGGTATCCTTATCAAAGCTCGATCGGCTAGGAGGAAAAGGGAAGACCTGTTGCAGGGTATTCAGAGCCGGAAGCGACGGTTAACCTCCGACGAGTCGACGTTACTCGTAACAATCTACGCGGTGGGTAAAGAGATGCTTGTGAAAAGGATAGACATTTATTAGTTTCTTGAGTGAAAGAGGGAATAGTACGACGGATGATCAGTGACGTTCATGGATATTTGACGAAGTGTTATAAGAAGGCAATTAGGAAGGAAATTTTTCATGAACAACAAAGGCGCTTGAAATCTAAAAAAAAAGATACATACTGATTGTCGGCAAATATTATCAAATGCCATGCCTCAGTGAATTGAAAGAGATACCTGCTCAGAATAGTCGGATCAAGATTCCAGGATCGAATCCTGGCTGGATTAATATTTTTAGCAACAATTTCTTTAATGTTTTAAGACGCATCATTATTAAGTCGACGATCAATTTAATTGTGAAATTATTATTTCACTTCAGTTTATGATTGTGTTTCAAGATGTCCGACAGTAACGCGCAATTTATATAACTGAAAGATGTATTGTATTTAGAATTTATAATTAAAAATATTATTAGATGTTAAAATCTAGCTTCAAATCTAGTAGCTTTTCTAGTAGCTTCTTCACTTATTTGATTTATGCTTGTTTCTATCAATGTAATTCAATTTCAATTTCGATTCCATCAACAAGATCTTTTCTAGTTCTAAAAATAAAAAAAGAATGAAGAGTAGGTTGATTAAAGTTAAGTTTTCATTGGTAGAAACGGGAATTAGTCATTTAGAAGTCTAGATTAATTCATTATTGTCTAAGAAAAATATTTAACATATTTGTTTTTTAGTCCACATATAATCATCAATTATTATCATTAGGAATTTTTTAGGACGCAAAGGCTCGATTTCACAAATGTAAGATTAATTTTAATTTCGGTTTAATTTATTATCTATCTTTTTCTATTTTCAAGAATTAAGAAAAGCTAGATGATAAGTTAAAGAGAGATTAAAGATTTAATATTAAAGCTAATCTTAGATTTATGGAATGGAACCTAATAAAGCCTTCCCTTCGTATGCTAATACAGGGTTACTTGATCATGCGGTGCAGATACTTTCGTTTTAACCCTTTCTGTGCGGCTTCTACTGCATTTATCTACTGTACAAGAAGTCAGATTGATTCCTGCATTTACTGTGCGCCGCTATATATACTGCTCTATGATAGCTGAGATTAATGGAGAGCAAAGGTTCCGGTTATTTATCTCATACTACTATTATCCCACACTATTTCGTACTCTGGCTTTAAATCAGAGATTATCGCAAGATTCCGTGGTATTACGGAAACACACGCATCAAAAGCAGTTCTGCGTTTATCTCCTATTTCCGTACCGAGGTAAAGCGGGCTATTAAATCTCACCGTTAGGTAACTTGCATAATAGAAATTATCTCTCTCTGGGATATAATCGAAGATGTAGGAATAACATTTGACGATAACATTCCACGCGTGTATATTGCTCATCTTTAACGGATCGTAAGTTCAGAAGTGCCTTTTCCTAGACTGCATCTTAAGCCCATTCTACCATTAGATGCAAGCCGATCGCAAGTTTATTGCGACAGCCAATCTGAAGCTTGTATTTTGAGATCAACGCTTCATATTGGCTGTCGCAATAAACTTGTGATTAGTTTGCTTCTAATGTAGAATGGGCTTTAAAGAAAGGGTTCAGCTGCGTTTTAGCACAGCGAACACTGTTGTCTGATTTCCTAAGACTTGTGGCCAGACGAACGTCTTCAACGGAGCGAGTTTTGCCTCCGTCGAGTAAAAGGAATGCGTTGCCCAGCGTGGTCCATGCAGCATGTGTTCCTATCACCTGCCGGCTACGTTGCAGCTGCGCAAATGTACGACGCACAAAGAAGCGGGAGAAATCAAGACATGGATTTTCGATGGAATTCACGTGAGAGACGATGATATGTAGAGAGGAGAGTACAAGTTATGTAAAAGAAGAGATCAGACGAGAAAAATTTCTGCATTTCAGAATTTTCTATTCGGAGATACGTATAAGAACTTTATAATTTAAAAATATGAACGCCATGATCGCGAATAGCTTAAAAAAGAATTAACTTATCGACGACCAAAAGTACACTGAGAGAAATGATTTTGTTATAGGAATAAAATCAAGGGAAACCAAATGTGACATTTGTTAAAAAAAACCGATCGATTTATTACGATCGATTTATTTTTGTAAATTAATTCGTCAATGTAACAAATAGTCAATAGTATCGCTAGCAAATAAGAGGCTTGTATATATAAAAGTCATAGATGATTGCAGGATCCCAAATCGTAAAAAATTGATATTCCTCTTACATTTGACTATGCTTGGTCGGTTTCCTACGACTTGAGACTCCAATCATCTATGTAAACGAGCTTAAAGTCTATCTAAAAGGTTAAATTCTATATAGTTTGCTTCTGTTACTAAGAATTGGTTGGTATAGCAGACTAGCAACACAACTACAAAATTTGTTGTCACGTATTTACCAATCACCGATTAAAGGTACTAGTGGCTTGCTAAATATTAACAAAATCCTTTCTCTCAGTGTAGAATTTGAAAAATTTTATTTACGAGTTACAATCTGACTTGCAATTTTATTTCATTCTAATCTTCAATTTATTGATTCCGCGAGCAACTTATATTTGCGTTCTTATCGATAAACTTCTGTTGAAATGCTTCGGACAAATCCGTCTGTAAACACTTCGATCTGTCAAAGCACTGCCAGACACTTGAACAGTGTCTCTCTTCGCAAACGGAAATTTTTTTCGAGCATACATGAGAATTCAGAATTCCTCGCCGAATGAATTCGAGATGAAAGAATGCCAGAAAGAAGCATGCGATATTCGTCCGACATTACAAATATCAGCGAACAAAATTGCACGAGATTGCATCCCAGTCGATGCATTTTGTTAGGGCGGGAACGAAAACGCGATCGCGTCGAGGCCGAAGAAGCGCATCGCGCAGAGGGACGACACGTTCGGCAAACGGAAGCCAATTTTCGTCTGCGTTTTATCCGTCGAAGGATGGACGGCGCAAGATTTCCGAAGGTGGGCGAGCTCTCGATTTTCAGAAAGAGATGACTTTCTGCCAACGGCAAAACGACGGTGGCGCTTTGAAAAATGCCATCTCGAGAAAGAATACCTCCCTGTGAGGCATTCTTCATCAATGTCACTTTTTCCATTGTCCGGGGTCGACGCGGTATTCGCCGTATTTCTACAAAAGTGCAGTTTAGAACTACATTTGTAAATTGAATTACCGCATGAGCGTGTATCTCACGAGGGAGTACAATCAAGTGTTTCCTTCAATTTTATTAATTTTTACAAGCTTTGAATATATTAAAGTATGGACAAAAATAAGAGCTAAAGTATTTTTTTATAAGTGCGTACTCGTAAGTTAAGAGAACGGAAAAGTCCTTCCTTTAAAAAAGTCAATTTTTTTCTTTCTGAGTGAATATCGTTTAAACTGTCAAAGATATGTATAAAAGAATGTTTTAAATAAAAGTTAAATGGTTCTAAGAGTACTTCATAAAATTGTAAAGGACTCTTAGAACTATTCAACTTTTATTTAAACCGTTCGACTTTTATTTGAAATATTCTTTTATATCTTTGACAGTTTAGTTTTAGATGATACTTAATCAGAAAAAATTCATTTTATTTGTTCTAAATAAATATAATCTGACTAAAAAAAAAACTTATTTTTTTTCAACGAAGATTTTCAGAATAACATATCCAAAGCTTATTAAAATCAGAGAGGGACATATCGTTTTTCCTTGTTAGATACGAGACAACTAATAAACGCTATTTTTTTTAATGTAAATCGCATGACGATAATTTTATCTAAAAATTTCGTCACATATTTAGCATCATTCTTAATTGCTAGATGTCGACCGTTGAGAAATATAGAATTAATAGCAGCAATTGACCGTGCAATTTTCTTCCCACTTTTGCAAGAAGAAACATTGTAACAATGGTTGCATGACATCGTTCTAATAATAATGTGTGCGTTTTAAGTCCATAAATTATTACAATAAACCTTGAGACGCTATTCATACATTTTAATATGTTATCAACGCATCGACTTTGCGTGCAGCAGTCGAAGTCGGCGGTGCCGAATGAAAATTTAATGGTAAAGTAAAAGGGGAGTTCCGGTTTTAAGAAAAATGAGAAAGCACCCATGCGAAGGAACATATCCGGCAAAGACGCACGGTGTAAAATTAGTTCAAGGACTAGCAGAATGAAATATTTATGTACGATCGCTACATAATAATTCTACCAATTTCAATATATTACATAGTTCCTAATTTAAATTATAAATTAGTACTCTCTAAATTCTTTGACATGAAATCTCATTTTAAAGAATGAAAATTAAACCAATCTTGATAAAGAGTGACTCGATAATCTTTAAAAGTGAGATTTCACTCTTCAGAATAAAAATGACTTTAAAAGTTTTAAAGAGTAGCAAATAGATATAATTAAATAGTGATAAATTATGTACTCGTGATAGTACAACTAAAAAATAATGAATTATATAATAGTAGATACAACTCTATTAGACAGACATTCTTTATTTTATCCGAAGAATGAAAAATTTAACATAAACAATTTAACATTTACAAAGTCTCTCTTCAAAGGATAAATTTAATATTGAACTTGAATTTGAAATTAATAATCAAGTGAAATAATTTCGAAGTAGAATTGTCTACAGTATTTCTGCTACGCAGATAAAGTGTTTCTGTCTTCCTCGATTGGGCAGATTTCACGCTGTGGAGCGCTCAAGAGTGCCGGCCTGCAGAGGAGAAGGAGGAAAGGCCGCCTTCTTAGGACAGAAGGAGAACGCGAGAACGCAAGGTGCATTCTTCGGCAGCGCCACTTTCATCCGCTGCCGGACAACGCACACGCGCACGCCGTGTGCAGCCGCATCAAAGGCGCCGACAGCACACGGACGTGCTTCTACCGTGTATCACGCGAGATGCGCCGCTCCGTGTCGCATCGAGAACACCGTTGTCGGATCCACGGACACACGAGAACGCGTGTCGTCTCGTGTATCTCGACGGTGGCATCTATGCGTGTCTTGCTTCGTAGCCCGCAGCCCGCAGCCCGCAACCGCGAACATGTTACGGCGTTGTTTGACTTGAAAATCAGAGTTCGTAGAGTCGAGAATAGTTAACAATTAATATCAATATTCGAACAAAATTTGTTCGCGAAGAATTAATGATGCGAATAAGGCCCTGCGCACAATGGAAGAAATATTAGGAATTGAAATAAATAATAAGATTTCGATCTACTAGAAATTGTGTATTCCGATGTATCTGATAAGTTGAAATCTTAATATCAAGAATATAGAAGAAGAGCAAAGAGTTAAATTCAAACATAGATATATGTAATAATCATTTCAAGTTTTAACATTCTAATAAATTGATATGAAATATAAGCTTGGTATAAATACTTTACATTACGTTACATT
This sequence comes from Atta colombica, assembly GCF_001594045.1. NCBI lineage: Eukaryota > Metazoa > Arthropoda > Insecta > Hymenoptera > Formicidae > Atta > Atta colombica. Next base: position 4,102,393 of record NW_017259206.1, on the reverse strand, counting down.
GCATTACATTGTATTACATAACATGTTTCGTAATTGTGTGTCCATCATTAGGTGTTAAATTCGCAGTGATCAAAAAAACGTAATGAAAAAGTCAGATGTATTTTAAATAATAGTCACAATTAAGACATTAAACGGTAAAAAAGAGTGAAATATTTATATAAAATATATGTGATTCGTATCTTACGTGAATCCGATGGATGAAGAGTGAAAACAAAATTGCTCACAATCAATTGAACTATCGATATATTTCAATCAATTTATCAATTTATTAGAATGTTAAAACTTTAAACGATTGTACATATATCTTTGAATTTGTCTTTCTACATTCTTGATATTTTTGTTATTTAAAAGAGTCCTTTAATTTAATTATTGAAATCTTAATATTTATTCCTGTTCCTAATATTTGTTCTACCGTGCGCAGGCACCTAACATGAAGAGTAATCACAGAGATTTTAAGCGACAATGTCGCGTACAGTTGACGGAATTTTTTAATTTTGGTACAGCAGGTGGCAGGAATGCCTAGCTTTAAGTGCATAAAGGCGTTTGACTACCATAGAGACTCAAAGCGAGGCGAAGAAGAAGAAGAAGAAGGAAAAGGGAAACACAGAAGGATAAGACGCAGCATAACAGCTGGCTCAATAATTTGAAGCGGCGCTCTAAAGATACTGTCTTTTGTGGCTTTCGGGGCTTTCAAAGTGTATCTCAATGAGTCCTTCGTGCTAGCCGATCGACACTAACGGTGCCCTTTAATGAATTCACAGGTGTAACTGTTGCAGACTGTCAATCTGCTAGATGTCGCCAGCCAAAAGGAATTATTTTACGTATTAGTATTCCGCGACATAATTGAATTCTATGTCAGGATTATCACAAATTCCTTATCTTAAAATTCCACAACCTTTCCCTGATTAAGAAAAACAAATTTCATAATTTCCTCTAACTTATAATATTTTATTTGTTGTATTTTTTATTCCTTTGATTTGGAAACAGATAAATATTTTGTTGAGAGATCAATTTAACATAACAATTATTTACTATTAATATTATAAGATTGTAAATATACTGATATTTCCATTTTTAATTGTTGATAATATTCCAAAATCGGATAGGTGTATGTACACTTTCTTTGTGTGATACCTACTTGAATTTTTAATTTTAATTAAAGTCAACACGCAAAGCAAGGCTATTGTCGGCGTGTCAATGTCATAATTGAATAAACGAGAGAACCAACAAAAAAGCTATCACGAGATTCGTAATACTGTTTAAAATTCCGACAGCGTGATTAAGATTCAGATCGCTTAATCGGCGTGTAATCTCTTCAGACAACGAGACTTTGTCGTCCGCATTAAATATACATGTTATTTACAGCGCGGTTGCAGCATTCGTTGGCAGCTGGTCTAAATTGCATATTTGCACAGATGCAAATAACGTCAACCACACGCAGCGTTCATGCCCAATAGAAATAACAAAGAAAAAGTAAACGAGTTAAATATAATTATTTTTCAATATCATATGTTACATCAAACGAGGCGATTTATAGTTTTTCATAATAAACACGTATTGACCTATTCTCGATATATGATTAAACAAATAAAAATATAAATATCTATAACATACAATTAATTATCAAAGTGATAAGAAATTATCCAGAAAAAATAAATTGACGTTATCTGTTTCTATTTTAAGATGTTGTCAAAAATATCATGAATATGAGCAATATATCAATTACTTTCAAGCAAAAATTTAGTGTTATTTTATTCCTTGAATAGACACTTCCCTGCGAATATTCGAGTCAATCAATGTCGTTTTACGAGTATGTCTAATAGAATGTTCACTGATCGAAATCTGTAATACGTTTAATGTAAAAAAAGATTAACCAATCTCAAATGAAGTTACTATTTACATGGAAAGAACGATTATGCTAAAATATCTATTAATTTAGTTGGATACAAATCTGAAAACCATTTTATTAAATCATCACAATAATTATGGAGGCAACTCAAGTATGATGTAATGCTGCAAAATATTTTTACTGTTATGATAAATCTATAGTCAAACGTAACGTGAGTTAGGTTGCCACTGCTCCTACTAAATATATCGTTATTTTTTACTAAAACGATAATTAAATTTGACACTATATTATGTCAATTTGACATTATATAGTGTTAAATCGACACTATATATTTAATCACGTTAAATCAGGTTAAATTTGACACTATAGATTTAATTGTAAAAATATTTTCTGCAATCTTGACCTGATCTTAAGAATGTTTTCTTAAAGTTAACCAAGAACGTCCGATGGATGTCCATTTCATGCCTATTTGATGCCAATTTGACGCCCATTTGACATTCATTTGTTCACTTGACTCGTTTCATGCTCATTTCATGCACATTTGACGCCCATCGAACGCTCTAAGAGAACATCAATGACATGGACGCTCGTTGGAAAAGACATCCTGAACGTTCATTTCATGCCCCAAGAATGTTCCATGAACTATTGGGCGTCTAATTCTGAGAGCTGATCGACGACAACGACGTATCTCAATCTTAAACGTTACAGATCCGGACTTTGTGTCGCAATATTTCCGCTTGTAGGGTGTATAGAGAAAAAATAAAAGCATGTATAATACAACCGGAGTGTAGGCTATCGATTAAGTATATTTAAAACTCGATCGGAACAGCCATTATTGAGATCCGATAATCTTGATCCAGCACAATTTGTCGACTCGCGTGAAGAAACACGGCAGTATATCGCGCCATGTCTTAGCGCTAAGATACTGTCTCCAAATAATTAATTGTACATTGTCAATCAACCGTCAATTTTTCCTGAAAATATTAATGGATCGGATTATCCTTACGATCGAGATAGATGGAATGTGATAATTTTCGAACAATTGAGAATTTTTCTTGATCGCCCTGTCATTCTCTTTTCCTTTTCCTCCTTTCTCTTCGCAATGCAATTAACTTTTAACCCGTCGTAATTACTCCAGTCGTTAGCGTGTCGGATATCGGACATACATGCGTGCATGCACTGCTACAGCTGAAATTACCTTACATTGGCATAACGCGCGCCACTCGATTATTATAAAGCGAGGAGCGGTACGAACACAGATATGTGCGTCGACTTTCCAGTTCCTCGGAAAAAAAAAGACGAGAACGCGAAGGACACGCATACGAGATATTTGTTGATAATTAAATACGATTTGCGTGTCTTTGCTGTAGAATAAATTTATTCACGAAAACATTTGAATTTAACGATCTCAAAAACAAAGTTAAAAGGATAAAGTTCATTATTACTGCATGTAGATGAAAAAAAAATGAAAAAAACAATCCAATGCCGTTGTGTGTTTTGTGAGGTTCGTAAAGTTTGCCATGTGATACTTTTAGCTATTCAACTTAAACAAATATCATGTTTAATAAATATTTCTTATATAATAATATCAAATTATATAATTTTTCCTATAATATCATAAAGGATCAAAGATGAAGATATTTTTCACATTATCTTATATTCATATATATCGTTAATATTCGTCGTAAATATGTCCTATAAACATCTCTATGTGACTCAAGAGTCATGATGCTGACTACGATGTATTAAATTTATTTTAATATATTGAAGAAGCGAGACGCCATAGAATTTTTATTGAATTAAGCGGGATATATTAATGTATATGGTCGCTAAAGGATCGTAACCTCCGTCTTGCATCATCTTGGTAAAAGAGTTAATTATTTATTGAAATGCAAATACCACTTTACGATCTTGTGAAGTACATCTTCTATCATTTCATTTACATTTCATGCCTTTTCAAAGCAATGTAATAAAAACGGATATAGTCATTCATAAATCTTCATAAATGAGATTTTTCATTATTTTCCCGAATAAGTTTACAAAAAAAAAATTGAGAAAAACAGCATTGTCAAATTTCGAAAATAAAAACAATACAATTCTACACAACGTGAAATTGTGAATTGTTTTACATTTTTTACAGTGTGTACCGCATGTCGTTCTTTATTTTAACAAACGCAAAAACAAACAGCGTTCAAATAATGTTAATAAATAATCACGTCAATTGACGTATCATCATAACGTTGATCATTGCATTAAAACTGCAAAAAAAAAACTGTAAAAATTATAACTGCGTTTCTATCCGCAATATTATTAAATCAGTTAACACGATGAGATCGTCAGTTATTTGTTAAAATCGAAATAACTTTTGTACTAGAAATATGATGAATTTTTGAGTATCTTCGCTGAGAAAAATTTCTGATATTGAAAATGAATAAATCAGTAGATTCTGATCATATCGAAATTTCCAATTACGATAACTAAAATTTACTAATTCGTTTATTTTCAATCAGAAATTTTTCTCAGTGTAGGTACTATTACATTTATTGTATAATGTCAAATTATACCTAGTTTGAATTAATCATTTTATAGGTTGTTACTGTTATTACTCGAAATATCGTTAATTTAATTAAAATTGTTATTTTAATTAAATTGTTCAACTCTAATTTAACTCAATTAAATTATATTGAACTTGAGACTCTTTAGTTTATTATATATTATTGACTAAGATAAGTTAATCTGAACATTATTATTTACTTTTAAGCTAGAATGTCAAAGCTTCCCGTAGCTCATTCTTGAATTTCTTATATAATTATTTAATAATCCAACAAAATTGTTTTCAAATCTGTATCTATATATACTTAAATTTTTATATTTCTCAGCAAAGTTTTCTCTCTCGTTTTCTGAGTACGATTTCACTATCCTATATCCCTATCTATAAAAATACCCAAAAAATTATGCAGTTTTTCGCGGATATTTTTTTCAATACTGTCGGTTCACTTCGATCTCTTCAGCTTTTTCGCATTTTGGTTTCTCGAGATCACCCGCATCGCGACGCAAACTTGGAGTGTCGCGTAAGTTAAAATATAATAATACGCCGCAAACAGCGATTAGTATGTATTACATCGATACCTTGTGGCACAAATTATAATGTCATTCGGAATGCGATAATAATCGCGCATACATTCTACCGATTGACGCGGCTCATTAATATTAATTAAATCAATTTCCATCAATCACGTTTCGAATCGCACTATGTCTCCATCGTGATCGAGCGATCATAATCCCTTCTTTCCTGCAGAAGAGAGAGTCGCATATTGTGCACATTGCGTATGTCGTCGCTTTATTCGTTCGTTTTCCCCTCGAATTCGGTTCCCAAAATAGTTGCGCGAATGGCGATCTACCCGAGAGAGATTTATAGAATTTACCAGCCATTTATTTCTCATCGGAAAAGAGAGTTTTATGTTTTCGTTGGGCAGAATTAGAGCCACCCAGTTCATAAATTGTTTACGCGACGTTTACATGTATGACATGTGTCTTATTATATTACATACTTTCTTCCTCTGCATGGCTATAGATGTAATTAAATTAATAAGCGTACTGATGTTTCCTCTATAAAAAATTTTCATAGAGACATGACATCGCGCGTATTATAATAAAAAACTTAAATGACACAAATCACATATAGAGGCTGAATAATCAACCAGATATATGATTCAACATTTCAATATTTTACAAAGGTAAATATTATAAATTGATGGCAACATTAAATAAAAATTTCTACCTTTTGCAACAACAACGTAAAAAAAACAACGTAAAAAAAGAACGTAATATAATGATAGCTACAGGTTGGTAAATAAATCAAACTTTTACATTTTTGGACGGAAATAACGGCGATAACTCGCGCATTAAAATATTCTATCATTCGTGGGATCAAGGAAATTAAGTCACGAATCGAATTTATTTTCTACTTATAAAGTCCAGTCCAGAAACGAGAAAAAAAAGGGGGAAGGGGAAACGCTCGAGTGTTATCCGCATAGATTATGCACTGTCAGCATGAATTACGTGAAAGGAGATAGTCCGTGTAGATTACTCGTGGACTTAGACGTAGAACGGCGCTATTTGCACGTGGCGTCGGACTCTAGGATCGCTTTGTACTCACTCGACGAGTTTCAGAGGGAAAAGGGGAAGTGTAATCGCGTGTCAGCCGCAGGCGGCGGCGGCGGCGGCAGCGGCGGTGGTTTGGATTTGGATCTCGCCTCGGTACTCACCTGCAACAATAGAAGAAATAAATTATGTATCATTTTGCATTCACAGTGGATTTAATCGACTCTGCGGCTCGCGCAATTTTCGTGACTGAGCGCCACGAACGATAGAGTGACTGGCTGCGCTCATTCGCTTCGATCGTCATGAATAATTTAGGAATCGTAATGATCTTAACTCTAGACACTTTGAATCTTTTTTGAGACCCGGGTGAAATTTCATTCTCAAATTTCTTGGCACAAAGTTCAATTTTTATTAAATAAAGGTTTTAATATTTAAAGATTTGGCAATGTAGAGATGTTGAAAAATAATCCTGAATTTTTAAAATTTTTTGAAAGCATAGAATACAGTAAAAAAAAATTTGGGCTGAACAAAAAAGACTCAGAGTGCCTACGAAATAAGTAAAAATATATATGTTTACGAAGAGTTATTTAACTGCCGCGATGCAGAAAGAAATTTTTTCTAGAGAAATTTTTTACAGAGAAAACAGAGTTTTTAATTAATATAGTCAAAACAAAAATACGCGACTTAAAAAGGTAGATATAATATATGTGTAATAGAATATGTATGAATGCACACAAAAATTAAACTTTCGGTGGTAAAGTTTACATTGCACGGTTTTATTTCACAACTTTTGCGTAGAAAAAATAACCATGTGTTATTCAGTTATGATATTGTTGATATGAAAGTTGATATGAAAGTACAAAAGTACGATATTACGCATTGTTCCTTTGTTCCATTATATTAACCAAATAGCAAAACCAGTTACGTAATTTACGCAAATGTAATTTGCCCCAATTAATTGTTTATCACAATAATGCATTAGAAGCATCCACTTCTCTGTCTAGATATTAACACGTATGTCACGCACGGCGTAATAGTCGCACTGTTTGCTATTGGTAATTGCCAATTAATTCATAATCCCTTTTGTAATTTGCGAAGGTAAACACTGCACGTAATTAAAGTACACTTCGACCGTTGCATTCTTGATTCGTAATCAAATGCCACTTCGTTGCACTGAAGACTCTATGCAACCTCTGACAACGCCGTATATAAATAATAAGTATCATAGCGTTTAGAATTAAAAATATGCATAACCGTGGCAACTTCTCACAATCTAACTCTCTCTCTCTCTCTCTCTCTCTCTCTCTCTCTCTCTCTCTCTCTCTCTCTTTTCGATGACAGATATGCACATTAATACAGAATTAATTTACGGGCAATTAGTCGGCAATCAAGTCAGCTGCTGTCCTTCATGAACTATGGTATTTTTCTTCATTCACTATTCATATTCCGTCGTGTGTTTTGAAATTGTATTGTATATCCAACTGATCGTTCTTTAAATGCACGCTAACATACTCGAGAAAAGATTACTTCGATTTAAAGTAATTTTCTTTGCTATATGGTTAAAAATTTTTTCGATTTGTGAAAAAATTTCTTTAATTTAAACATAATTTTTTAAAAATATTATTTAATTTTAAAAAATAATGTTCAAATCAAAAAAATTTTTTCACAAATTGAAGAAATTTTTTCTTTAACCATATATAGCAAAGAAAATTTCTTTAAATCGAAGCAACCTTTTCTCTGGGTGCAGCTTTAAAGTTAATGGCTGTAGTTGACGAGAATGGTTGAGAAACCCTGAGACATACGGGCGCCAAACCTGTTCCAACTTCTGGATCACGAAACCGCCGTATAGTGTCTTACATATTTCGTTCTAACGTCTTCACTAATGAGCAATTGAAACCTGAACCCGACTGGACTGCGTTTGTACGCGCTTGTGTTCGGTGCGTGAATGGACACGCGTATGTATCGATGTGAAACGCGGAGAATTTCGCGACGATGCTTTGCATAAATTTATATCACGATCGGATTAAGTTAATCTTACTGAGAGCGGGAACAGGAATGATTACTATGGAAGAAATAAACTTTCCCGTGTGGCGACCGACAGTGGATGGTAGATAAAGCAATCGAAGCGTGATTATCGCTTCATTAAGAAATTTAAATATATCCGGCTTGTTTTGGTTGACGTAATCGATAGATCTGTAAAAGCAATCGTAACAGATTTGTAAACGATTATGAGCGAAGAAAAAAGTGATTTGTACCGGTGTTACGCAAATTAAAAAATTTTAATACATTAAATTTTAATAGATACACAAAATGAATAAAATTATATAATTATAAATAATTATGTGTTTTAGAGCACAGCAAGATCTTTGTATTGGATAAATGTCGGAATTTAATTTTTGCGTTTTGGAAGACGTGAAGAAAGAATATGACAAATTATAATTTTACTGAATTATTTAAAAATTTGACTAGATATAGATTTAAAAAGAATTGCGCGCGCACGCACGCACGCTCAAAATAATTATAATAAAGAAGCTCAAATTTGTTGCGAGAATATCAAAACTTTTTGCAGAAATACTCATTATGCTTGAGATTCCTATATAATTATTTTGATAGTCCAGAATTATTAGATCTGTATTTAGCTAATAGCTGAAATATTTGTTTTAGATATTTCAGTATAACTATTCTTATCATGTAGAAATCAGAAACAAACACAATCAAACAAGATTATATAGAAGGAAGATTTTTTAATTTTCATCTCATCTTTAAAGTCAGTAAGAAAAATCTGATTTGCAATCACTTACTTCACTTTTTGATATAATTCTCTCTCTCTCTCTCTCTCTCTCTCTCTCTCTCTCTCTCTCTCTCTCTCTGTCTCATAAAATAATATATTCATGGTGTTGGAGCGTTATCGACATTGATACACTGAGTGGCTCCGTTCCATCATTACAATTTTATTAAGGCTTTCAGGTTTCGCAAAATAGATATATATGCATGCATCTCGAATATAATTATCTACATCGTGTTATTAAGTCTGATGACAGACGTGGGATATATACATTTTTTTGAATTTACATAAGGTACTTTTAAATAAAATAAGTAAATGAAATAAGTAGCTTGTAAAAAGAGAAGACAAAATAATTGATACATTATACAGATAACTATATATACTTGTACATTTTATCTTTTAAATGCAAAAATAAAGTTAAAGAGAGCCTTACTCGCTTATCAGAAAATATAAGAAGTGCCTTCATTATTCTTTTGATTACCAGTATCATAAATTCATGTGTAATCTCATGCAATGTTTCATTATATCATTTTCTCTCTTTAATAATGTTTCTCCTTTTGCAAAATAATCTGCCGCATTTCTCGAATATCACGCAACATGCGAAACTGCTCGAGTTGATGCTCGGTGGACAAAATTCAAACTCAAGACAAGACGAAAAGCAACGAGATTGAAACCAAGTAAAGAAGTCGAGTATAATCGAGAGAAGAAAAAGACATCAGGGAGAAAGAGAGAGAGAGAGAGAGAGAGAGAGAGAAAGAGAGAGAGAGAGAGAAAGAGAGAGAGAGAGAGAGAGAGAGAGAGAGAGAGAGAGAGAGAGAGAAGGAAAAGGAAAGGAAGCTGGCGTTGCTGCGAAATGTAAGAAAAAAAAAAAAGATTGTCGGCTGGCGCCGTTTGGCCAGCGGTTCACGCCAGATCCTTCTTTTTACTTCCACTTCGCCCTCCGTATTTTCTTCTTCCTTCTTGCTTCTTCGAGTCAAGCCAGCAAGTCGGTTTCGATGATTTCGTCTAAAGTTCGCTTTTCCCGCTTTTCGCCACGATGAACACACCATGATATTTCTTTACCGTCGTCTTTGAAAATCTCGCGCAATTATTCGCAATGGTTTACGAACGTGATTGAAAAACAGAAGAAAATAGTCATAATCTTATGTAGCGATATATTAAACGGTTGTCAAAAATTTTAATCATTATCTATTATTATCATCGCATATTATAAGACTCTAAGAGCTGAATTAACAAAATCTTAATTGACAGAATTAAGACTTTTTCTTTTTTTCGTTACTACCTCAGATTGTAATGTCAAAAGCAAGAAAAAAAATCGTTTTTCATTAAAAAATATTTCCATTCAAATATAATTTGAAAGAAGATTTATTGTATTTTCTCGCTTTTAATGTCACAATCTAAGATAGTAATGAGAAGTGAACGGAAGCCTTAAATCCTTGTTCCATCAGCCACGATTATATTATATAAATCAAGTTTTATTAATAAATTAAAATTATTAATAAAAATTCTATTTGATTATTCAATCAAATAAAACTTTCATTGATAGAATTTGATTTAATAGAATCGTAATTGATAGAATAAAGAATTAAAATGCGATTATATTATTAGAGAAATAATAGGCAGAAGAAAAAGAGAAACTGTCAGCTCCTACAGAGTTAGTATTTCATCTATATTAAGCATAATTCTGTTTACACTTTCAATCAGCAGCAACCATTGAACTAGTTCGTTCTTGTTTGACATATCGAGAGAAGAATAGCGTGTTCTACTTGCCCGAAATCGTAAACCGCTGAAACGCACGACCGCGTTTGACAGCTCATTGATTAAGCTGTCATTAGTACAATACTCTTCGGGGCTAACTTGTACTACTTTCGTAAATCCACACTTCATACGCCCGACATTTCTCTTGTAGTTGTACCCGATTATTTATGCGACTCTTTGCGCTAGCAATCGCAGGCGTATATACGCTCGTAATTCCTCACTTCACGTTGCGTACGCCTGGCGATAACGAACGATTCAAACGAAAATTGGTACAAGGCCGAAATTTCCCGTTCGTTCAAATTGAAGTTTTCAAAAGTTCATGAAACCATAAATTACACGTCAATCACGAGCGTCACCAAGTAACCTATTCGTCAAACATTTTTAAACGCTGCAATATTTAATTGTTAAACTCTCGCTTGCAATTTTACGTTCAATTTAACGTTCCAAGCAAGCAATTAGATAGGAAAAATTTAGAATTCATTTGTAAATTACGTCCTTTATAGTCTTTGAATGTCTACTAATTCTATCATTCTCTTTTTAATTCTACTATTTCTGTCAATGTACACTGTTTCTGCGTATCACCAAGGATTTAAGGATATTGCATGTATTTTTCAATAAAAAAAAATTACATATTTTCTATATTGTCTTTAAAAGTAAAATTTAATTTAATAGCAATTTAGAATCTGGATCAAAAATCATAATTTTTCAATAAGTAGTAGACGTATTTCTAAAAAATAATTAAGATAAAATGAGAAAATATTCATTTAAATTCTAAAATTGTATTGTTAAATATAAATGATTTTACTGAACCGTTTTTATATAAAACATTCTTTTTTAAACGACACATATAAATTTTCAATTCTAGTCACTTTCTGCAAAGGTTGTACACCTGATACATTTTTAAAAGTTAATATGGAAAGAGAAAAGATGTTTTCTTGATTTAAAAGTAAGCGTTTAATGAGAAATTCGGAGAAGCAAATTCATACAAAATTTCTCTTTATCAACGCTAATTGACACCCTCGCAAAGAATTGTGTAATACATTTCCAAACATTTATGTAACGGCTGCTTATATCATCGATAGTGCCGAGTTCAATCAATTTGACCTATATTTTTGTAGCGAACACGTAATTATTTCGTCGAATACAATACGTCTTCTAATTGGACCGAAGAACATCGGAGTTTGATGTTGCAATCGCAGATAATAGTGCAGATAGTGCATAATTCATTTAAAGCGCGCAATAATCCGTGATAACGGGGCATTATCGTAGGTCGTCATCACCGTAAATCACACGACAAAAAAAATATTATTGTCCCCTAATTGATTCAATTTCAGTGGCTAACAGTCTCGAGACTGCCGCGGCAACCTTTGTCGCGAAACGAGCTCGCGCGGCAATTTTGCCGAGGTTGAAAGTCGTCGTGCGTGTTCGAGGCGTGCCGCTGCGAAATTTCAGCGGAAATTAAAGAAAGGAACGAAACGCGCGAGGGAGGATAAAAGAACTGCGAAGAAAAAGTGTTTCTGAAATGATGAAACTGATGGCATTCT
>NW_017259206.1:4070157-4090253 GCF_001594045.1 Atta colombica | reverse complement strand
TATTATAATATTAATAATATAATAATTGTATTTTATTTTATTTATTATTTCATTCCATTTTTAAATAAAAATAATATTTTAAGTCTCATTTTAAAATATTAATTTCCCATTTCTCCCTACAGTGTAATATGCAAAATAATTCTACGATTGTATATCGCGATACATAGTATTCTCGCTCATATACCGCCCGATATACACGGTGAGTGAAAATATTTGCGATCGTTTGGGACATGTTTAGCGGAGAATTTGCATGTATGATTTAGAAACAGAATATTCGATGGAATGTGACCAACTGTTGGCCAAAATTTCCATTTACCAATTTATTTGGTAATTTATCATATGTCCACTCGCATATTCATTTATATTCTATGATCGTATCTACAGATCGGAAATGGAACGTTATATCGCATTCTTTTTAATAACACTGAAAATCATTCAACACGCCGTCGCGCTGCTCGCTACATTATACATTAATTATCATATTATCGTCGTACTGCTGCGTATTAATAGATCAATATATACAACCGATTCAAGCGTACGATCTATCGAGTCACGACTGTCATCTCGCCGAACGAACTTTATTCCATCGATCAACCCGATGATCCTCAAACAAACTTCTACCAACGTGAACCTCTCTCGAAATCGTGTCTGTCTCTCGCCCACGTTGAGAAAGAGCACACGTACCATAACAAAAAAAAAGACAAAAAAAAGAGAAGAGAAATCTACGGAATTCATCGCCGAGAATCGGAGTGTTCCAAAATCAACATCGGTAACCGGTAAAGGATCACGAGGAGATCGAATTTCCCACGAGCTAATGGAGCTCGCGGAGCTCCAAGATAGTCGTATCGAAGCCCTCGACATCCGTTCACCTGTGTGCCAGGTTGAGCACCACCCTGACAGAGCCGAACTCTCCCACGCGTCCACTTTCCCCTCCTTCGTAACCTTTCCTCTTCCTCTCTCGTGCCCACCTCTTTCAGGTTCTCTCCGACTACGCATCCCTTTCTCTCGAGTGCATCTCTTTCTCTTTTCCGCCCTGTTCTCAGCTCTCGTTCCTTCTGTCGTTCTCTCTCTTTGTGGTATGCTTTGAGATTCGCCGCCCGAGGTGATGCCCCCCCTTTTCATTCCCCCGTTTCCCTGCCGAGCGGCACTCCGGTTGCAATGTAACGACGACTCGAACAGCTGATTCGCTCTGAAGGGGGTCAGCCACCCCTTTGCGATTCTTTGCGTCGCGTTTGGGGATCTCGGCTGCTGCGACCCGCCGATAAGAGAGCAGTCTGGATAATTCACGTAATCTCGAATTCGAAGAGGTGAGTTACGCGTGAGGAAATCTTATGAGAGAATTTCACGATAAGAGACGCGTTTGGCGAGTGCGATACGCACCGAAGCGTATTGCATCCGATGTAACATCCACGTGGTTTACTTCGCTTCAATCATTCATTAATCTCAATGAAAATTCTATCTCTTAAGTGGTTTAAAGGTACACAAGTTGGTACATAGAAAGTACAGTTTTGCTGAAGTATCTAAAAATTTAACTAGATACAGCTAAGAAATATTTTTGTTGGACTGTCAAATGTAGAACGTTCAAGCTACTAGAAATGTCCAAACTTTTTGCATCATTGCTCATCATATTTGAATTTCTACATAATTATTTTGATCCAGCAAACTTATTTTCAACTTTGCATCTATTTTTAGCAGGATTGGGTAATAATTAGTTAAAAGTTAAAAAGTTAATAACTTTTAACTTAACTTAGTTAATTTTAAATGCATTAAATTTTAACTTAATTAAGTTACTTTTAAACGTTAACTTTTTAACTTTTTTTTTCAAGTTAAAAAATTTTTTTATCTATTTTAAATATCTTAGAAAAATAATAAGATATAATAAGACTAAGGGCATATATTCGTAATCTGTTCATATCTTAAGACCATCTTAAATAATTTTTTAAGATGCTAATACAGCCCTCTGATTGGTTTATATAGTTATGCCTTAAGCCATAAACCTTAGTCCGGATCTACAATAGGTGTTTTAAGCCTTAAATATCGTAAGAAATTGACAATTACAGTCAAATATTCTTCTCGTATTCGATTGTAGTTGATCAATTTCTTATGGCTTAAGACTTATTAAAAAGTAATCACTGATCTTGTATCTTCTCTATGTGCTCGCTATTTTTTTAAAGTTATATAACTTATATATAATTATTAATATATCGTTATTATGTGTTATATATTGTACTTATATAAATAAAAAAATTTAATTTACTTAAATTATTTAATCTCATTTTAAGAAAAATTAGGGCATTATGATCTAAAAAATAATTTTTTTCAAAATTAATTTTTTTTTAACTTAAGTTAATAATATTGATTTAACTTACGTTAAGTTAATTTTTTATTCCTTCAACTTTTAACTTAACTTTATTAATTTTGTAAAGCCATTAACTTTAACTTTATTCAGTTAAAAAAAAACATTAACTTACCCAATAATCCTGATTTTTAGATATTTCAGCAAAATTATTTATTATTTTCATATGTATTTTCATATGTTTTTAAATTTTGTAATTATAATTTTTTACTAGCACATTATGTCATAGTGTTAGATTTACATTAATCATACCCTCATGAGATACACCCAAGAAAGAAATATTTCTTTGCTATACGGTTAAAGAAAAAATTTCTTTATTTGAACGTCATTTCTTTGATTTAAACATTATTTTTGAAATCAAATAATAAAATTTATTTGATTTAAAGAAATTATATTCGAATCAAAGAAATTTTTTCTTTAACCGTATAGCAAAGAGACATTTCTTTAAATCGAAGAAATCTTTCTCTGAATGTAGAAAATAATAAAATGTATAAATAATGGAATTAAAAATTTCTAGATATTTGCGCAATGCACTCTTTATTTTCTTCGAAATTTTTAAGATTTTATCGAGACTTTTAATGCTTGTTTCCACCAAGGTAAATTAATTTGAATTTCGGTTCGACATACGGACCTTGATCTTTTTGAAATTATAATGCCCATTTTTATCAATATAGTTTAATTTTAATCTTGTTTCAACCTCTTCGTCTTTTTCAAGTGTTCTAAGAATTAAAAAAAGATAAAGAGTAAATTAAATCAAGATTAAAGTTAATCTACTAATAGAAACGAGCGATAAAAAACATTTAGGCTATGACTACCCACTTATCCACTTAAAGGTTAAATTAAACATACTAAAGCCAGTAAGGACATATTAGAGCCAATTCATCAAAGATCCGCAACTCTTTTTCTATACACCTAATCACGTTCTACTATCACGCGACGCGTTCCCGCGTAACTTTTGCAAATGCATTGAAAGAAAAGATTGGCTGAATATGGCATTTTCAATTAGTTGCAACATGCAAGTTTTAATTGCATTAGCCTATCGAAATCCTGTATTGACATTGCGGATAAGCTAAAGCAACCAAAAATTCGCTGCTGCAATCAATTAAAAATACAATGCCATATTTTATCATCTAATTTATTGCAGCAGCAGCTAATCTTTTCTTTCAGTGTGGACGTTTATAAAATGCAGCAACGGTTTAAACGCTTTTGGCGGCACCGTTGGAACGGCCATATATCTGATGCATTATGCTAAATGGGCTCACTTCACTTTCTCGCCCTCGCGCTTACGATGGACGTAAGTTACCCTGACGCGCGTATACGAAACCGAGGGCCAGGCGACGATCTTATCTTCTCTTAAAGCGCATGCGAGCAAGGGACTTCCTGATTTCTCGCTCCGTACACGCGCGTTATACTGGAAACAAAGGAATCGTATGTCGTGTCTCGACGCCGATGTCGAGAGGATCGCGGCATGCACGCTTCCAATTAAACGAATTCAACGAGCGAGCTTGGAGAATAACATTTGTTTAAATGTCTGATGATGCATTAAGAAAATTAGCATGCTAGAAGCGCCACGATCGCGACATCGCCGGAATTACAGAAATTACTGAAATCTCTGCACGCGGGATTTTTTGAGTAATTTCTCTGGAATTTATGGCATTCTGGATAACTGAGAAATTAATTCGTTTTCAGTTTCCCATTGCGATAGAACTATTTCTGTGAAACTCTCAGTATTTCATGCGTTATTAATGTACATGAAAAGAACGATTTTGCTGAGGTATTAAAAAATTTAGGTAGATACAGTTCTGCGAATAATTTTATTGGACTATTAAATTACGAAGAGAATTCGAGCATGATGAGTAACGATGCAAAAAATTTTGAGATTCTAGCTCGAGCGTTCTACATAGTTATTTTGATAATTCAATAAAACTATATTTTTCATGCATATGCAAGCATATTAAAAATGATTATTCAAAAATGTTATATTGAAAAACAAATCTTATTAATTATTAGAATTATAGAATTCTAATAAATTCAGCCAGTAAGATCCAAATTAGACACTTACAGTCAAATTTATCAAATGTTCTATTCAAATATATAATACACTAAGAAAAATGGTCTGGTTGGATTAAATAGTAATTCTGAAAAATGGACAAATCAGAATTTTCTAGTCAAGTTTATTAGAATTCTAGTTGAGTCAGAGTTAATATAATTATTCTGGTAAAAATAAAAATTCTAGTAGATTTTACCAGAAATATTGTAACCAGAATTTCGATTATCTCAATTAGAATTCTAATAAATTTCACCAGAAATTTCTAATTCATCCATTTTCAATCAATCAAATTTTTTTCAGGATAGAGATAACAACAAAATCAGTTACAATAACTATAAATCTGATTCATACGATCAGAACGCTTTTTTGTGCAACCAGAACATTGTCCTCAGTGATATTCTACGCTATATTTATACTGAATAGGAAATTAAAGTTTCAAGACGCTGTCAAATGTTTAAAAGTCATTAAAATTCACTTCATTTATTTCGACAAGCGTGATGTAGTAAATTTCCTATGCAACGTCAAATTATTCCGTATAATACCAGCGAACAAACGGTAATTTTTGTCGACAAAGCAATTCTTTTTAAACTTGTCTCTGTTCTCCCTCTCGTCGCGGACCATCCATCATAATCTACGCCATGAATCACGTCGCTTTAATAAAACATCCTTATACGTAGAGCGTCAGCGACACGCCACAGCGGAAAACAAACCCACAGACACGTGTGATCGACCTGCGATTTCCAATCGAGTAGCCGTGCCAATCGACCCATCAACGCGAACATAAGCTCTTCCCATCCGTCTGTTTCAACCCCCCTCCCGCAAACTACTCACTCGACTCGCGAGTGCATCGATGCATCGGACACGATTTCACGAATCGACAGAGCTATCAGCGCGCCCGTCGAGCTGGCGATAATCGTCGCTTCGTCGGCGTTTTCCCCGCCTTATTTAACAGATCTCTCCTTCCATTCCCCCAGTTTTGTTTGTCGACTTGTTCGACGGCTTGTCCGTCGTTCGACGAACGATATTAATTTCGTATGCGGAAAATGGGAAAAGTGCGTGATGGGCGGACAAATTTACGCGGGGGTGTAAAATTAAACTTTCGAAAATAAAAGAAATTTTCAACAACGATCTAAGCTACTGATTGCGCGAGTTATATTTAATTTCCATTTAGTGCGAGAGATTAAAAGATTACGAACATTAATCCGTGAAATAAATATTTTCTGTAGCGAGGACTTTGTGAACTTCAGAAACTCAGGATTATTATGCAGTCGTTGTTGTACTTAGAGATAATTCGTCTACCTCTACTCTACATCAGACAAACAGAGCTTTCAATGCATTATGATGCGCATAAGTGCACGCTCAAGTCACTCAAGTTCATAATGTCTGTAATATGAATTTTTCATTCGGATCAAAACCTTAAGAAAATAGACTCTCACGTCACTATGAAAAATTCATATTTCGGACGTCGGGAACTTTGCCTACACAATGGCGCGTAGAAATCCGTGCGTCTTGTAACACGACGGAAAATGCAGAACAAAGTGGCACGGAGATGTATATAAAGCTCTTTATCTTATAGAGATTCAATCTTCGAGCTTTTTCCAAAGTTCCACGATGCTGCGTAGAATTCACATTTACTTGTAACTTTTTCAATTCAACGCAATTCCTAAAGTCGTGTAAATTCGATTACATAGTTGCACAAATCGTCGATGTATTATGTTCCCTCGCAGTTTTTCCATATAATCGTAGCGGAAAGAGAGTGGCTTATAAATTTGTTCGCGACGCGACGCATTTATCGTACATATTCCAGCTAAACGTTGCAGAACGTCGGAAATGTAAAAGTTAGTCTGGCTGGGGTTTAATTTGAGGCTGAACGCGAATTTGAGGATCGCCAGAACTCACTGGAGAACCGCAGATTTTGCACTGCGGATACTCGAAATTCTATGGATGCGATATTGTAAGTGGAAATGTACGCTTTCGCGTACATTTGCATACATTGTGTGCCTACAAGATTAACGAATGTATGCAAACATCATCTATAAATTATAGTGTATTATATATAAATATAAATTAAAGGTTATATTCGTTATTGGGCTCTTTTTGCACATATAACTTACATATGAATATAAAAATATCCTTGGTCTTTTAATCTTAATATTATTTTATGTATACGAAAAAATAAATTTCAAAATTTCCTGACTTTTCCAAGTTTTCTAAATAAAAATGGAAAATTTTCCAATATAAAATATGTAAATTTTAAAACATTTAAAGTCAAGAGTTGCAGGAAAGCTAGTCTATATATTATTAAAAACAACGCAAAAAAAGTTTAATAGCATACTAAAATTTTGGGTGCAAATTCAAACCAACAAAAAATTAATGAGTAAAAGTTGGAAAAAAGTTGGAAAAAAAGAATACAGTTATGAAAAAAAACAATCAAATAAAAATACTGAATAAAATATAAATTTTAATTATTTTATTAAAATCGTTTAAAGTGTGTAAGTTGAACGTATTTCATTATAAACGTCAGATATAATATTAACAAATTATATTGTAACAATTATCTGGAATAGAAGCAGTTAAAGAAATTATGAGCAAATTTCAAAATTCCAGACTTTTTTACATTTTCCCCTTTTCTCGATTTTTTCGGTTTTCCAGATCTGTAGCAACCTTGAAACCTGAAAATAATTTTGTTAAATCACAAAAATAATTATATACGACACTAGAATTGATTGTTATAATATCAAAATTTTTTGCAACATTGCTCACCACTTAAATTTCTTACATGATTATTTTATTTAATAAAATAAAATTATTTTCAGATCTGTATCTATTTACATGGATATAGAGAAGCTGTAACCTCTTATAAATCTTAAAGAAAACAAAATAATTAAAAAGACTATACATTTACAGACTAATGAATAGTCACAAATGAATGAATAGTTTAATGAATAGTCACAAGAAATTAATTTTGAAAAAAAAAAGAACAGGAAGTAAAAGTTATAAAAATTGAAACGTACAAATTTAATTCATTTGTTAATAAATTAATTATTGCGCAACATAGAATCTGCTGCCGACTCATAATGCCCAGCTTAATGTCTTATTTATATTTATTGTTAATTAAAGGAGTCTTTAATTTTATTTATTTTTGTTTATTTGAAATTGTTATAAAAATTATTTAAGAATCCTAAACGGCTAGTGTTATAAATTTAAGTTTTTTTAGTTAAAAAAATGAGTTTACAATTTTAAGAAAAATTAGTAAATTAGTAAATTAAATATGTGTGATTTTGTGATTTATTTGCCAGTAATTAATTAAAAATAATATAAAATAAAATGAATTCAACAGTCCACACTATTTAACTATCTTCTCTCCTTTTCGAATTCAAAAGTCTGAAATCTAATTTGATCTATTCCTAAATAAAATCCTAGCTACACCCATGTCTAAGCTAAATTTTTTAATGTTTCAACAAAATCATCCTTTTGTGTCCATATATATTATTATTCAATTTTATTATTTAAGTTAAATTATTATTTAACGTCGTAACATAATGATAATAAGTATAATACATGATTATTAAAGGTTCAAAATATAATATTGGAAACTGTTAATAATTGTTCTATTATAAAATCTTGTTATCCAGTCTTATACTTATGATCTTCTTGTAATATGTAATTCAGTTTCAAAGTGACTGAATTTTTTCTTTGTCGAAAGCGTTTCTCACTTATATTATGAAATCACAGCGTTAAATGCAACGACGTTGGATATATGGTGGCGTAATAAAAGCGTGAGAGAGCTCGGAGTAATATGATTACGGAGAAGATTCAATTTTTACTTGCGATAAAGCCGTTCCGCGAAATGTAAAATGTACGTGACAGCGGAGCTAAAAGGATTTTGCGATTAAAAGTGGGAGGTATAACGTGTTCAAAAGGGTCAGAATAATCACTGCTTTAAAATCAAATTCGACAATTATTACTTCGACGCGATTGCCGTTTTACGTGCACACAATTAGATAAGATTACTATATTAAATGTATACGATACCGTATCAATGAAATAGTTATTGCTTTTGAATTGTAATAATCGTAATTAATGCACTGGATAATTCTGATAACACTCTCTAATTAATTGCGTGTTAGGTAATATTCTAAATTATTTCCGCTTCTTTGCATTGCAGAAGAGCGATACGAAACATGGTATTAACTAATAAAATGCATTGCTATTACACGAGATTTTCTGGGACGAGACTTCGCATTAATGCTTTTACATTCACACGTGTGCTAATAGAATGTCGGGAGCTTCTCGATAATCTCCTGGCTTTAATTGGAAAGCGATACACTGTTCTCTGCAGCACGTAATGCAAATTAAATCCAAGATTCATGTCACTTCACACGAGTTTAATCGCGAGTACTTCGACGTGGATCAGTAAGTCTTCATTTATTATTTCTCCAGCTACTTAATTGTAATTCTATGTAATATTTATAATAATGACAGAACATATATATTTAAACATAAATAAAAATAATCTTAGACATGTATTTTTTATATTAATTCATTTCTATGTATTATAAATTTGCAACGCAATCTATTCAACAACGCAGCGCTTTCTAATTACTTTTTCATCTTTAAAACAAAAAAATTTACATAAATTACTATATATAAATAGTATAAATCTTTTCTTTATCCTTCGAGAAATAATGTGTGATTCTGACACCTCCCATTATTTCGATAGAATAATAATTTATAAATTTTATTAAATAAATAAATTTTCTCCAGCAATATTATTAATATTAATATTCTTAACATTAATATTAAAAACAAACGCACTCCTGAAAGACGCACGCCTGAAAGGAAGCGATATCGCATAATCCAATAATCCATATCGAATAAAGGGGAGATGTTGATTAAGGATTAATAAAGCACGTGTGCTTCATATTTCACGCCTGTCTTTGTCAATCGAATTATCGACCGATATTTTTCCGCGAGATTTTTCCGCAGTCAGACTCGCAAGTTAATCTCGTTAGCGACCAGAGATACCTCATTTAGCACAACCGTATATTTCAAACGTGTTATCGTATCGCTCGTCTCATCTTCATTCATTTAGGTTTTATGAAGAGAGTTCCTCTTAGTTTGGGGAGCGCGTGCACGAACAGGCACGAGCGTGTTCACGGGTGCTAACGTTATTTCGAAAGCCGATCTGCTCCGATTGTTTAGATCGAACCTAACCAGGTCGACCAGGTCAGGCTACTTTCGTCCCGATCATCGCTTCCCTCTCACTCCCTTGATACATTTCATCCTATCATTTTCTCCCCCTCCCTCCCTCGTTCTCTTTCTTCTTGACTGTAACTCACATCAGTCGCATCCTTCGGTCCTTCCGCGTCTCTTCTTTCTACTGATCGTCTCTCCGTCTTCCCTTTTCTCTCTCCTTCGCAATGTCCATCAGCTCTTTTTGTCTTTTCACATTTCTTTTCCGTTTATTTTTTTCGTCTGCAAGCCTGGCATACCTGACCGCCGCGAGTGCAGCCGCCTTTGCAACGAAGAATGAGCGCATGGACCGAGAAGAGAACGGGCCACAAAGGGAGGAGAGACGAGAGACTTGGAGAAGTAGGGGACGTACTTTGGAGAGTCCGATGCAACACGGATGCAACTGCGCGAATTTAGTGTACACTGCTGGAAGCTTTTAAAAGAGCAGTGGTAACCAATCCCTTGAATTAAATAACATTTTGTTATTTTTAATTTCTATATGTATCAAAACGTAAATCGATCCACCCTTGTGATTTAATTTTAAAGTAAATATCGTCCATATTAATGTGTGCACTCAGCAAATAATAACTAAATTTAAGTCAAATTTAATAAATCCGTGTAATAAATCAAACTAAACAAGACTTCTTATAAATCAAAGGACTGAAAAGGATACGGACAGTAGGAGTCAAGAAGACGTCGCGCAAATAATATATCTATGAAGTGTGAAATTTCTTTATTCACTAAAGTTCGCTTACATGTTTTGGCTCTCCTCAGAGACAACACAAATTAACATAAATAAATTGTAAATAAAAATTATCCTGTTATGGTGAGCTCCCCTATCTCGAGAATTTAAATGCCAGAATTAAATCCAAAAAGAATGAAAGAAAAAGAAAAAAGAAAAATGAACGAAAATAAGGAAATGATGGAAATATCGGAATAGAGAATATGAAAAACTAATTTATCAAAAAACTTTAAGATTATAATTATCCTGAAAATAAGGACGCTCACTCTGATTGCAAATCACAAACTATATCGCAAACATTATTATAAATTATTCAAAAACCGGTTCTTGATATTTTGGTCAGTCAATATCAGACACAGTGAGTCACTTTTAGCTTAGTATTATTCAGGTTACAAATGGAAAAATTTAACATTAGAACGCTAATCAATTCCATGAAAATGAAAGTTGGAAAGTAATAAAAAATTACGCCAGAAAGACTCATTATTGCGTACGAACGACACAAATTGACTGACTGATTTACAACTGATTTATTTATGTTAGTTTGTGTTGTCTCTGAGGAGGGCCTCAAAAGTGAGCCAAAACATGTAAGCGTGTTTTAGTGAATAAAGAAGTTTCATAGCTAAATTATTTGCGCGACATCTTCTGTACTTGACTCCTACTGTCTGTGTCCTTTTCAATTCTCAAATTTAATACATTTTCTTGAAAATAAATTGTTAATTACATTGTTTTCATTAAATATATTGAATAGGATCCGTGGCAACTTATATAGCAATAATTAAAAATAACTCAAATTGGGGAACTGAAAAAGAGTTCGATATAGCTATTAAGCTATTTAATGTTTATTGAAATAATGCTAATTAAATGTTTGGTTAATATAACCGAAAATAATTTTACTTCCTTAAATATTTAGGAATAAAGTTTATTAAACATTTAATTGGCATTATTTCACTAAACATTTGACAGTTATTATCAAACTCTTTTTCGAAATAAATGTAAATTTGGTATTATGAAATTAATAATGTATTCCTCGTTAATTGCATGTCAATTAAATCTTCCTAGGAAGAGCAAAATTAAGAATCGAATTTATACGGTTTGTTTTTGGACAACGAATGAATTGTGCAAGATGATCGAGGCAATGGCTCAGCATGAATGTTTTATGTAGAAAAATGATTCATTCTGAATGTATGTACAACAATAGAGAACGATGTTTTTTTTACAAAATGTATTATATTTATTTATTATATTTAATATTTCTTCTGTAAATATAGAGACGTTAATATGTATATCTTGTAAATTTTCATATAATAATACGTATATGAGAGAAAATATATCTTTATAATTAAAATGAAATACGAGTCTGGTATAAAAGGATGGAAAAATATACGGACTCGCTCAAAAATATATCCTTCAAGCATAATAATTTCATTTGCATTAACATATATTCACTTATTTAAACATCCCAAGTATCGGATAAACGTGCATTAACAAAATCATAAGGTTTTGCATGCGTTATATCATAATTAAAAGCGCAAAGGATTCACTTGTGAAAATCCCAGGACATTATGTGGCCGCGTTTAATTATCCAAGAACATTTTACTAATATCACGAATGAAATATAAAATTTATCAAGTATTATATTAGTAAAATTAAATATTATAATAAAAATAATGGCTAGTAAAAAGTAAAGTAAAAGTTATTCTTAGTCGAATGATAAACGTTGAGAGAATTATGAATGAAAATCCTCTCAAACTTTATGTCTACATCGCAATATAAATCTGCATAGTGTAAGGTTTTAAAACAAAAGACATCAAAAAGTACAATGAAAGCATCTCGAGCATTTAACGCCTCCGCTATTTCCTAATATGCAATAACAGATAAGCGCTCGCTACGAGGCAATACCAGACAGTGTTATCGAAACGACTAATCGAGATTTATAGGCTCGGTTGTTCTAGAGAAAAAAAGAAATTTCCATTGTGACCAAGTAGACCAAGAGGGGAGATAAAATGATGCACGTATCGGGATAAGAAAAGACGCAAAGTTTTAATAGAATTTACGTGTTTTCGGAATTCACGTGACTTCCAGGTAAAGAGGAAGGGATTATTGAACGGAGGTTTTTCGTGAAGCAAGAGATACTTGCAGTAAAACACACGAGAAGAAGTTTTGACATGTCGGGATACGCATGATCGATGGCCAAGAGATCGAAATGGTGAAACTTATAACTCGAGGAAAGCCGGCGATCGTTCTCGGTTTGATTTACACGCCTGCGAGAGACCGATAAATCCCCGATAACTCTATACGGGGTGTTAAAATTCAATCGCGCTGCGAGGACAGAGACCTTTGGCGCACCTCGATTCTCTCCTTTTTTTTCCCCCGATATGGAGAACGCGTCCGTAATAAATCAAAAGGAGACCGCGGAATCGAATTTCTGGCACGAAACGGCGTCGCTAAATAAATATAACTCACTTATCCGCGGAAATTCCTTTTTATTTTCTTCGTAAATTCGAATAGAATGACGTTTCGAAAATTTGATGCCGATTTTTTACAGACCATAATTTATTTGGCTGGAATTTTAAAACGACATGACTTCTTGATGATATTTTTCAATGAACGATTTCATATGTAATAAAGCTTGATTTATCAAAAAACTGCCATTCTCTCTTTTTCTCTTTTTTCCTCGCGTTTGAACAAATGAAAAACGGAAGTGCGGCATTAAATAGCAACGTGCTGGTCAATCTGTGTGTATCAAAGGTAAAAATAATAATCGACGGACGACGAAGGCAGGCGCCGGCTTCTACCGCGAGACAATGGTGGCTGAAATAGCAGCAAGCCACAAAAAAATTGCCGTCTCTTCTCCTCTCCATTCCGCTTTTCCTTCTCTCTCACTTTTTATGGCGTCATGCACACGAAAAGAACAGTTTTGCTAAAGTAACCTAAAAATGCAGTTAAATACAGATCTGAAAATAATTTCACCGAATTTTCTCAAAATAATTACGTAGGAATCTCAAGTGTGGTGAACAATGTTACAAAAACTTTTGATATTCCAGCAATCAGATTGGCGTCCTGTATATAACTACTTTAATAGTCCGACCAAATTATTTTCAGATTCCGTAGATCCAGGTAAATTTTTTAGATACTTCGTCGCTCCGACCAAATTATTTTCAAATTCTGTATCCGAATAAATTTTTTAGATACTTCACTCTCAACACTATCCTTTTCGGACATGCATCGTTTATTGAAATATTGCTGCCGCCAGATTGCGAATCGCGTAAAAGCAAATCGAATTTCCAAATAAATAAAGTATTGCTTAAAACAAGAATGCCCCTTCGAGAATTTCTATTCTTAGCACTCCAATTCTTCTGTGTCTTCAACTGTCTAAGATCGGACTTGGATCAATATATCCATTCGATAAAAAGGAGCACCTGTTGATAACTTCGATTTTCAAGTTACAGAAAATTTAAATAACAATTATTTTAATGCAATAACAGTCGATTATTAACAAAAGATGGAATTATTTAATCATTAGATGAAAGAAATAAAATGTGAAAAATGTATTCTTAGTATCGTATTATTTTAAATCATATTATTTCGAACGCAGCATTCAAAATACTTGATTATTAATAATGCGATCGAATCAATATTTTCTTTGAATACTTTTTTTCGATCCTATCGAAAACTGTGTTTCAATAAAATGCTTGAGTTACTGATCCCCCGAAACGTCTAGCGTCACAATTAAACGCCAGATAGAGTCATATTTCCTGTTTTATTTTTTACGTTGACGAGGGTTGCCCGAAAGAGAAAGGCCGTTATCGTTAGTCGCTGACGTCGTGTTACGAGGCTTTGGGGAGCCATCCCAATTTCGTGGCGCAATCTGTTCATTTGCATTTTTGCGCCGGAATGTCCGACATTCCGTCGTACATTTCGCTCACCGTGCTCGTTTTTGCTTGCATCGAGCCGGGTGTTCTCCAGCACCGTATGCATATAACGTTCACCGAGCGACGACGCGAAATCGAAACGAAGAAATGCAGATCTACCACATTCGTCCACGATCAGATTATCTTCCCTCGAACAAGCGCGAATAAATGGGAAAACGCATTTTACAATTGGTAGCGTGTTCAAAAACAACCTTATTTTATATATTTGTCTTATGCCTGTCCATGTATGATTATAATTTAAGTTTCGAAAACGTCTAATTGTATGTCAACAACAGAAAACACAAATTTATTATGGATTCTGTTAGGAAATCGCATATGATTTTGTATAAAATGACATTTTCAAAAATATCATTTTAAGTATATAATTTTATTATTATTAAAAATGTGTAAATAACGAAATTAAGTCATTCTATTTTTGCATAAAAAAAAAACAAATATTTTTAAAATATAGTTGGCGACAAAACAATATCAAAATCATAAAGCATATTACAAATATTTTCCCCTTTGTGAATTTTGATACTTGATTTTAAATAAATCTTTTTAATTTAAAAACGTCAGTACATTCCATTTATAATTATCTTCATTATTGTTATCATTTCTTCTCGTTTTTCAACCTTAGGTCTAATCTACGATATGCTCTTTGCTTCTTGTTTTGTTTTTTATCTCTTGCTTTTTATTTTTTTATATTTTTGCCTATTTGTTACCGTTTTATCGACAGTTGTGTTTCTTGTCTTTTCCAAATTTCGTCAATTTTTATCTCGAATTATAAAAAACAAGATAAAAGACTAAGAAAAAAGTACTAAGAGACAAGAAACACGTAGCAAAGGACATTGTAGATTAGAAATCATTATCGACAGATTCCAGCGTTTAAGCCTATCGCAGCATTAATTGAAAAGAACAGTCGTTATTAAAGTATTTCTATCAAAATACCGGAATGCAAAGACGATGCGACGTAAAGTCGTCCAGCAAAGACATTTGTCGAATAAATTCGCACGTACGAGCGTCATTAGTCAGGAGCGATGGTCCATTCCTGTGTATTTCTTCGAGCCACCATATTACATTTACCATCGCTGCGCTGGCCTTTTGCGGGAAAGCCGGAGGGAGAAACGAGAATATTAAACACGACGGCGGCACGGCATGCAGCCGCGAGCAGGGGCGGGATTATAATTCTGAATGCAATGTTTGCATATTTGACGTTTACGACTTAAGTAATCCCACCGCGGATCTTTCTACGTCTTCCATGCTTCTCTCTCTCTCTCTCTCTCTCTCTCTCTCTCTCTCTCTCTCTCTCTCTCTCTCTCTCTCAATTTTCATATTTTCTATTTTTGTATTTTATTTTCTTTTTGTCTTTATTTTTATAATTTTATTTTATGCGTTTGCTTCGAATTTTTCTTATATTGTTACTCAATTGTGTGTTGCTTTTTGCGACTTCAGAAAATTCAATTCTAAAGCGCTCAATAAATAATGATATTGAGCTCTCTCTCTCTCTCTCTCTCTCTCTCTCTCTCTCTCTCTCTCTCTCTTCTTTTCTCTCTTTGTTCCTTTTCCTTTTTCTCTCCTTCCTTTTGTCGCAAAATGGATTGTTCTCTTTTTCTCTGGATTTTAAAATTCTTGTATTTTAAGATTTTAAGATACGCAATTAAATTATACTTACAATTTTATGTAACACATCGATCGAATATCTTTTGTTAATGTTAGCTATTAATTACATTAATACGCCATTTCAGAAATGCTTTTTTCAAAAAAATATTTAGAAGAAATTAACGTCGCTTTAAAATTGCATTTTTTAAGAAGGTGCAGAATAATTTTTCTGTTGTTAAAGCAAATAATGATTTTTATCGTGACAGATTCTTTGGGAAAAAAAAATTTCAGCCTCAAGGCAGAAATTATCACATGGATACACGAATACACGTTCGCGCGCATAAAAGTCGCAAAAAAGAGTGCGTCGTAAAATCGGCATGCAAATGATAGGAACGCAGAACGAATTAAGATATTCCCTTTTAGATCGCAGTTTCGGTGGTCCACAGTTTTCGTGATTGGCTTCTGAAAAAATTTATGTCTAAGTAATTAAAAGATTATGATAAAAGCGATTCGAAAAAAAAGTTGAATAAACCACTAATTGCAGAATCTCCATTTCGTCCACAGATCTGTTAATCACGTCACACGAATAATTTGCATATAGCAATCTGTGTGAAATTTTTTTGTCTATAATTTATATACAAAAATGTCTCTAGTTTCAGGATTGAAATTTAAATATCGCACAATTTAAAAAGGAGAGAAAGAAAGAAGTCTGTAAAATTTTTTGGCGAGCTAGACGACTGACATGACAAGTGCAAAATTTGCACCGCAAATGCGCAGTGTCTGTCGAGCATGCCAAAGAATGGTGCAATCAATCAGTAAGTTTCTAGTACAATTCTGGGATGAGAATGCACTTGCGAGAAGTAGTTTTCTAGCTTGAGGAATGGGAAGACGATAGAATGGCCCCTGCTAATGACTCGTGCGGGCACTTGGCAGCGAAGTGCTCGGACAGGACGACGCGCCAATAAGGCGGAAAAGCGGGTTAATGATAAAACCGTAAAACCATGTCGGTACCGTAAACAATTCGTCTTCGTGCAAGCTCGCGCGGCAGCGTATTCTTTTTACGGAGGCTTCCCGCCTCGCGCGCGACTAAAGAATAGCCCTCATTCTATCCATCTTTTATCCGCTATCCGCCGGTGGCGATATCTAAGGCCGCCTCTTTAACAGAAGTGCCTCAGCCGCGAAATCAGTTAAGCACAGTTCGTGCACCGGACCCGTTACAGCGTGTAAACGCTCTCGAGTCCGGAAAAGGCGTGGATTCGCCGCCACCGACGGGATATTGCCGAGAGGAGCTACGAAGCGAGATTGAAAAGAAACGTGTCGGAGTGAGATTAAAAGGACCCGAAATGATATTAAAGAGAGAAACGAAACGGGTTAAAGAAGAAGAAATTGTAAAAATTTCCTCAAACGATTTTACTCTATATAAAATGAGCGAGTACTAATTACTACATTAATTATGTGCTTCGTATCTCGTTTTTTTTTTAAATTAGTTGTTTTAAGTAGATTAAATTAAATTTTTAAGTAGATGGATGAAATGTTTAGAACACAAATTTACGTTTACTATAGAGATAGAGAAACCTTTTAGAGATAGAGGAATGTAAAAATAATTAACTGTAAGATTCCTATGCTTTTTATTTTATTTTTCTAGAAACAAGATAACTATGCTGTGGTTAGAACTCAAGATGTACTAGAGTAGCGTAATCCTTTCATCCGAGCCGACTGCCGACAACTTTCCTATTGGCTATTTCTATCGCTATTTTTGACCTGATGGTTTATCGTCCAAGTAAGTAATAAATAATAAGTAACATTTGTAAATAAGCTAACATGAGTAAGCTTAGTAATTCTTTAATATGATATGATTATTACATCAAACATGCGGACTTTTGATATTCTAGAATTCTGATATGTATTTAAAGATTAACGTATTAGATTACGCTCTAAAGTAATAATTTAAATAATTTAATAGAGAAAAATAGGAAGTAAGCTTGTTAATTTGTACAGCAAAAATACCAAATAGAAACATTCAAAAATGAGCAACTTAGATGTTAAAATAATACATTAACTTTTTATTATTTAAGAGAATACCCAAAAATGAAAATGTTTCGATTAACAAAAATATCTTTTTCAAGTCAAAAATAAGAAATAAATATAATAATAGGATATAAGAGTCAATAACAAATTTAAATTATATATTAAAAAACGAAATATTACAAAATAATATATTGTATTCTAATCAATATAAATGAAATACGCTATTACATGTTTCGGTCTTTGAATTAGACCCTCTTCAGATATTTATTAAATATAAAGATATTACTATGATCTAACTGTTGATTGTAAAGAAATACATCATAAACGCATATCGTGTGAACAATTGAACATTAAATAAAGGAATAAAATAAGAAAAAAAATAAGAGCGCAGTTATACAATATATGTTAAAAAAATTAATAATGTTCAATTAATAATGTTGTAAGAAATCAAGTCAAAACTAGATCAACAATCCAATAATTTAACATTAAATTGTAAAATGTAAATAGTTAAATAAATAATTTAAAGATAAAAAAACAAAATATTTTTATATATTTCTTTTCTATAATGTAAGAGTCCTAATACTTTTAATGCAAATATGTGCATTTTTTCGCAAATTGTTAAGAAAAATCCCTTTTCTCTTTATAAAGCCGCTTCCGACGTATTTAAAATGCCGGCTTTGGGCGGTGATCATCAACGCTTTTCAGTCGAACGCTCCTTCACACTTGACCCAGAAAACTGGGTGGCGCAGATAGAATCGCGTAAGAAGGGAATACAAGCGAGAGCATGGTTCGAAGGTAGGATGATGACGAAGAGAGAACGATAAGGAAAGTGGGATGCCGAAGGAAGGAAAAAGATTTAAAAAAGAGAGAAGAGGCAGAGAGAGAGAAGGGACTGGAAGGTCGTAAAAGAGTCTCTACATTGAATCGTTTGGCACTCGAGGAACCCGCCGCCACTCGTAACCACCTCTTGACCTTACGTACCCTCCTTCTCTTCCTTTATTGCATTTTTAAGGCCTGAGCCACCTGTACCGTGCATGCGATACTTCTGAAAAATGTACGCTCTTACTGTACCCGTACGATATAGGAGGCGACTTCAAGAACGGACCCAGGGGACGCCTCCCGGCAAAGAGCTCCCTCGAAAGGGACTGTATTTGCGATCGCTGTATACACGCCCGCCGGTCGTACACTGTTTTATTTATTTTCCGTGAGGACACTGTTACAAGTGTACCAGAATTGTTCGCGTATCATTTGATTCGGAGACGAATGTGAGAGGAAAAACGAGAGGATTTTTCTTGGAGAAAGAATTTCAAGTTCACTTTAGGTCTATAAAATTTTTTTGGATTTTTTTTGAATTCTCTTTTGAAATGAAAGTCCCAAAATATGCAGATAGTGATTTAATTTATTAAAAATTGAATTAGAGAGTATATAAAAGTAAATCAAATGGATTTTTAAAAATAAAACACTATTCTTCTAGTCTTCAATGAATTTAACAAGCACTTTAAAACCTTGATTTTTCAGAACACAAATAAAAAAAGAACTGAACGTTAAGCCGTATTTTCATTGAAAAAAAATCAAAATCCGTTTTAGCTGTAGACTTTTATTGATAGTGGATTATTGGATATATGTGTTCTATTATATGACGCGATAGCGTTGGAGCTTTTGACGTGAAACAGAAACGAGCAACCGCGTGAAAAATTCACTGTTGCTAGGCCAGTTTCGTCAATGAAAGCGGCCGAATCGTATGCAGCCGGTGCATGTTCCGGCGAGATGCAGTAGCGACGGTTACCACAATATCTTTAAAGTAGAAACGAGAGAAAGGGAGGAGGCCCCCGACACCGACACCGCGCAAAAAGAACGAAATCGACGACGCCACCGTCAGGGCCCCGCGCAATTTATGTCGGGGATTCGTCGCGTCGTATGCACGTGAATCGATATCAGGGCCCTCCGACTGCAGCAGCAACTGCAAGGTCAGACTTGATTTTCCAGATTGTACCGACGAGATTTTAAGCCGATGCATTATTCCTTCGGTTAACCAATGACTGACACCTTTCGCATACGTGCACGTCATCGAGTTTTAATCGCACTATGCGAATCGGAAGGAACTTTCACGAGACGCTATTTAAGAATATATTAGAACAATTCCTGCAAAGAAAATTAAATTTGGAAGTACAT
>NW_017259206.1:4068877-4070057 GCF_001594045.1 Atta colombica | reverse complement strand
AATTTATTTATTTTATTTATTATTAGTCTTATTGTTAAAATTTAAATAATGATAAAATTTACATTTTTCTTTTATTAGTATTTTAAATATTCGAAGTAATTTATGTAAAGTTCCATTGCTAATTAGATTGATTCACTAATTAGTTACAGAGGTGTAGAACAAAAATAAATATTTTATTTATTTATTAGATGCAATTAGTTCATGCATCGCAATGTAATTTTACGTAAATAAACTTGAATACATAATGTGCTTATATTAAAAAATTAAATGATTTTTATTTTATTTATTTTATAATACATTTCCATATATTTTTATTATAGCACAAATTAAAAAAAAATACTACTATTTATTAAAATAACATGATCCAGATAATAAACCGTCACTAAATTTGTAGTACTATTTTTAAACGTGATTTGATGAGAATAATCTGTAATTTTTTCATAATTTTGTTATCATTTAGAAAATGAGTCTTATGATACATGAAAAGAACAACCTGAAAATAATTTTGTTAGACTTCAAAATAAGTTTGTTAGATTTCAAAATAATCTGTATCTAGTTGAATTTTTAGATACTTCAGCAAAATTGATTTTTCCGCGTAATTTTTGAAACGTGGAACTAAATCGAAGTTTAAAACTGGATCAAAGTTGAACTGAAGATGAATTTTGTCAAAGAAATTAATTAAAGGAATGGAATTTCTCGTTAATAGAACTCAAACTACCATGAATACCTTTCCTTCGAATTTCTGTAAAATAAAGATCGTTTTTGGAAGGAAACGCAACGTAATGAAGCAATGCAATGTTAGACAGATTGATTAACCCACCGAGTGTATTACAAATGAATTAATTATGCCGTCGAATGAATTATACAAATCCCTAAAATATCAGCGTTTTAAAATTAGATATTTACCGAATATATTCAATTAGTTGCTCGAGTAATAGCTTAAGTAAATCGTATTAATCTCCCTCTCGCATCATTCAACGAAATTTACATGAAATTGTAAACTGCATTCGACAACCTGTGTAATGATTTGATAACTCACTTTCAATATGCTTGTATTAGTAATAATGGAATTATGTTCGTAACTCGAATCTTCATAAATTTCTGAATTAGAGAATTATACTAAATTATACTAAGTTATTATAAAATATAACAAAAATAATTAAAAAATCATTAAATACTT
>NW_017259206.1:4047127-4068777 GCF_001594045.1 Atta colombica | reverse complement strand
GTGTGTGTGTGTGTGTGTGTGTGTGTGTGTGTGTGTGTGTGTGTGTGTGTGTGTGTGTGTGTGTGTGTGTGTGTGTGTGTGTGTGTGTGTGTCTATTAAAGAACAAAAATTAAGAGTTTTATTCACCAATTATAAATTAAATCCTGGTTTTTGAAACTTAAAAAAGCGTCATTCACAGTGTTCTTTCATCGTTCGTTATTCAATTCCCTCTCGATGGTCGCGGATTATAAAATAACACTTTCTTAATATTCACTGATTGCCATCACCGTATAGCCTTCGCAATTAAATAACATCACGTCGAAGAATTAATCAGGCACAGAGATAGAGCAGGAAAGAACAAGAGGGAGTGAGAGGTGTGACCAGAAGCAGCAAAAGTGTCGACTTGCTCATTCATAAATTCACAGCAGTTTACCTTTAGTAGAGTCTCCGAAGACCGTTTTCATATTTTGCTGCTTTAACCGAGCGGAACGTAATGAAATCCATTTCGCGTCCAACGTAATGGAACGATGCTATTCTCTCACCATGATCTGCTGACTACGATAACAATGGCGACTCGTAGGTCGCGAAACGGCACGCAGACAACACGACGAGTTTCTGTTACATATACACGAATCTTGGATGGCCGCAAATTTCTTAGACAGCGTAATCCGATGGATAAAATGTCAGCAATGGAGTTTAACTATCGGTTACACACAGAAAAATATCATTCTATTGCTAAGAAAAGTAGTTACTCAATTTATACTTTCTTTCTTTTAAATAACGATTATCTTTCAAGAATATTTTCTTGATAAATAATCGTAAAATATATTTATTACAAATTTTAGAAAAACTCATTATTATATATTCAAAACAAGTATTATTTTCTGTTAAAGAATATTATATAAAATTAATCAAAAAACCAATTTTATAATAATAAGCAAATTAAATTCGTCTTAATTTAATAATCTTGATTGATGTATTGAAAGATTCAGAATATATTTTAAATAAATATTTATATGATGAATGATATTTGCCAATACAAAAATAAAGTTTTGTTGAAGTATAAAAAATATAGTTAATTATTCCTTTCATATATAATAATGATGCTTATATACAGATCATTAATAAATCTCGTCACATTTTCGCGCGCAACTAAAATTGTTGTTTGTGGTTAAAAGAAAAAAAAAACAGTTTGCAAATTTAATTACAGAGCAACATGCATATCGATCCAAATATAAAAACTATTTATATTCTCGAAGAAAATAAAAAAAAGAAAAAATAGTTCAGCAATTTTTTAAAATCTAAATCTTTTTATTATGATTGTTATTTATGAAGACACATTGATTATTGATGAGCTCTATTAGACACGCCAGCGTATACTAAATTATAATACTGTAAATTGAATAAAATTCCGAATCAATTCATGGTTAGATTTCTCCAAGAAATAAAACAAGCTTACAAGCTGCGCGGTGCAAAACGTTCGACGGGGTCAATTCAGACGATGGAATTACGACGACTGCCTCCCGATGGTCGACTATTTGATGATATTCAAAGCAGTAATAGTAGGCACGACGGGGGTTTTTCTCTATTGATCTTATTCA
The DNA here is from genome assembly GCF_001594045.1 of Atta colombica. Classification (NCBI taxonomy): domain Eukaryota; kingdom Metazoa; phylum Arthropoda; class Insecta; order Hymenoptera; family Formicidae; genus Atta; species Atta colombica. The sequence continues at coordinate 4,067,197 of NW_017259206.1, read as the reverse complement.
CACCGTCGAACACCATTCACGATGTGTCCGCTGTGATTTTCAACGCGATGAGAGAATCGCGCGAAGCAATGAGATATTTCGCATCGTCGTGCAATCCTCCGCGACCGTGAGTCACATTAACCACGAAGAAAAAGGGAGTCGACAGACCGCAGACGGCCTCAATAAAGTTTTCTCTTTCTCCCACAATCTCGTCGTTCGCGCCCGGTCGTATTTCGTAATTTACGCTCATACATGCGGCGTACAAAGGCAAATATCCCCGCCGGTGGTCACCGCGTCGCGTGTAAGTCATTAACACACTCTAATTATTCCTCCCTTTGACATCCTTGCACGTATGTCATTCTCCCGTTCTTGACATCGATGTAATTAAAGGAGAATTGACATCGCGAGAATGAGCGTGCTTAATGCTGCAGTAGTTGCACGGACGAAGACAGTCGTACTGTTATTTCAAATGTAATTACACATGTGGAATTACTCCTTGAAAAAGCAAGATAGTGAGAGAGAGATATTTTATTATTTATAGATAGATTAATGCGCGTGAAAACTCTTATCTGCTGTCACCTTTAATATACATATAGAAAAAATGTCATTTTACAATACTAAAGGTAATTACTCGATTTTCTTAATGATTATTTTTCACAAATAATATTTTTATAGCAATAATCTTAAAATATACTTCTTGTGCATTACGAATTTCGAAAAAACTCACTCCTATGTATTCAAAATTCATTTTAGATTTATCAAAAAATTTTATTTTCAAAAAAATTTACTTTCATTTAAAGAAAACATTATATTGGGTCGTCCGGAAAGTTCGTGCCGATTTTGAAGGAAAATTGAAACGCAGAAGATTTCAATTTTTAATTTCATTTATTAAATTTAAATCTTTTGCGGCACGAACTTCCTGGACAACCCAATATAATTTATCGAAGAAGCGGTTTTATACAACAAACAAATTGAATTGGTTTCAATTTTCTTCAAAATAATTCAATATTTAATTCAATAATCTTGAATAAAGTATTAAACTACTATTTTTAATTACTATTCAGAATATATTTGGAATAAATTTGATGAATTTGTGATAAATTTATGATAGATTTTTTTGCGGATAAACCTTCCAAATATTTGAAACAATAATAAATAATTAATGTTCAAATACAGCTAAATATATTTTTTGTGAAAAATATATGAAAAATTTAAATTTTCTAGTAAAAAAAAAGAGAATCAAAACGCAGAGCATTAACTTATTATTACAATATTAACTTCCGTATGTTATTAATCAATATATTCATTTAAATATATCGTTGGTATTAAATGTAATTTCAGTTTGCAGAATTTAGTAGATATGTTTTGATGAATATAATTAAATTACAATCAATATAATTATCAGCTTTTATGTAACAACTCAATTAATGAATCGTATAACATGAGCAGCGTAATAACTGAAATTAACTACATTACAGTTTAGTTACATGATAACCTGTACATTTTTACATAATATGTGCCAATAATGTCATTCCTTTTCACGGAATATAATTTCGATATATAATTTGGGTTGGTAATACAATTACGCTCTTGGAAAAATGAAACTCATGTTTATTGGAATGTAACTGATCCCTAATAATTGTATTAATTAAATTTGATGACAGTTCAGTTAACCAGATTGAGTCTAAACTAGTTCTCGGATACAATTCCTCTGTCACGAATAATGTCAAGCGACGACGTCGTGTGCCGCATTTGAGATTTTCCTGGGTTGCAGAGCAACGACGTTCGCCGCACAAAAGCGGCGCGGAGAGAAAGCGCAAAACTCCTCGTGAAAAGTTCCCCGATAAGAGCGGCGGCCCGCGGTTGCTCGTCGGTGGGCATCCGACATTGTTACATAAATAAACGTGGTTCGTCTAGACATCGCGGGTTTATCGGTTTTCAGTTTGCTCCAAACCGCACTCCGCCGTTTCTCTGCTCGTACCATCTCGACTCCCCGGCTCTAACACTCGGAGAGCTTGCGTTTCCTCAACGTTCTCGCAACCACTCCGTTACGTTACGGCAGCCCGTCGGCGTGCACCAAATATTGGACTAAATAGACTTTCCTTTTCTCCTTTTATTTAACGAAAAGACTCTCAAAACATGTCTTTACTTATTACTGTCATTCATTAAATAAAATTTCGCGCTCGCAATAATTGAATGAAAAAGCAATTAGGTCGAATAAAAAGATTATCATTCTCTATTTTCACCAAGAGTTTTTTAACTCATACGAAATCCCATGGAAGTGTCCTCTTTCAATTTTGATAAACTTTGAATATGTTATTTTCTAGAAAAAAATAAAGGATATGTATATTTTTTTTATATACAATCGCACTTTTAGGGAGTAAATATCGAAAATCGAAACTGTACGAAAAAGAAAAAAATATTTAAAATAAAAGGTTTGAATGGTTTTAAGAATATCTACTTAACAATTATAAATTCAAGAAAATTTTTAAAATTATTTTTATAAATAACAATTTTTTTATTTGAACAAATTTTTCAAGATTATTATTATAAAGTACTTTTTAAACCATTCAACCTTTTATTCAGAACATGTTTTTCTTTTATATTTTCGTGTAGCTCTATGTGAAAGCGACAGACTTGTAACCAACAGGTCACGATTTCAAATATTTCCCATATATACGGAAAAATTTTGTAATCCGTACTGACTTAGACCCAGTTTCACAACTCACAGTTAAGTCTTAACAGAGATTCAACTTATTATCTTTCCATCCATATCATTATCTTTCCAATTCTAGAATTGGAAAAAGATGAAGAATAAATTGAACCTCGGTTAAGAGTCTTAGCGAAAATAGCGGAGAAATTAGATCTGGCTTAAATCTGGTAATTCTTTGACTAAGGTCAGACTTGTTACGGTCTTATCTTCTCACTATTACTACTATCCACCATTACTGCTACTATTATTACTACTATAATTTATACTATTACTATATAGTTACGATGATATTTGCTTCAAAAGAAAAACCGATTTTTTTCGAAAAACGATTACATTCCCTAAAAATATTTAAATTAAACTCTTATAAAAAAATTATCATTTTTATCTAGAAAACATATTCAAAGATCATCAAAATCGAAGGAGAACATTTCCATGAATTTCTTCGCCAAAATCAAAATTATGCTAAGCCTCGAACAATCGTGCACTTTTAAATGCGTTCACCAATCGATCGTAATTCTGCAAAGCAGAAGATGAGGAGAATCTATAAAAAGATCAAGCAGGGATAATGCAAGCACGCCGCGTAAGAAATAAATTCGGAAGTGAATTTTCGTCGTTTTTATCTTTAAGGCGCCTTCGGAGAGCGGAGGAAAGAGGAACAGGATAATACGATGCGAGGAAGGATTCTCGCATGCAAAGTGCGAATTCAGGTGGGCGTGGAGATTGCGAAAGGATAAAGGATAGAGATGGACGGAAGATCCCGAAATAGATGCCGAGAGATTTGACACGATCTTTAATAATAGGATAATAATAGGATAATAAAGGTGTCAGACAGCGTAGCTTTTAATGATTTTAATTCAAACTAGATCAAATGTTTAATCTGAGACAACTAAATTAACATCCAATCACTCAAAAGATACGATACATAAAATTATTCTTACCGGAGAAATCTATATATATTGTTTAAAAGCTGATAGAAATAGCTGAACGAATATAGAATGAAATTAGCGCATAATATCAATTTATCAAACAATTATTATTTTGCGATGATCTATTTCTTGGATTATAGTTAAATATAGGATTATATAAATTATTATATACAAGTTTATAAATAAATCTATTCAGAATAAGTAATTCAAATTGACATAGATTGATGTAAGTAGATCTTGGAATATAGATTACAATATCAATTGAATGACAATTTCTGGATTATTCCTCTTGCTTGCAAAATTTTGCTCAATTTGCTTCATGATATTCATTCAAATTACTCGCTTTTTATTATCGCTTAATTAATCGATCCAAAATATATATATTCCAACATTTGAAATAAAACGCGAATTTAACGCAATACGAGTTAAATTTTATATAAAGTGATTTCGATAGATAATATGATACTAATATATCTATTTGAGAAGCATGAAGTTCATTATTTTTAATAAAATAACATTTTTATGGGATTTTAGAAAATAACTCAATATCGATGATTTCTCGAAACGAGATATTTTTTAAATATGTCAATATTTTGTTAGTAAATGTTTAATGACAAAAACAAACGTTGTCGTCAGAATTTGGCAAATGAAACATTCCAAATCTGCAGCACACGATAAATCATATATCGATAGTGCACTAAACACTCTGGAATAAATTCAGCGACATGATTAAATAGAGGTATTGTTAACACAGTTAGTGTTTTCGATATGTGATGTATAAATTTAAATATTGGAAGATGAAACTAACCAACGTATCTGATATACAGAATAGTATCATAGATTGTGCAAATTATATCATACTCCCAAACTAATTTACTTAAAATATTACATGCTTCGTTATTTTAACTGTTTAAAAAAAAATACTAACATTAATAATAGATTGTTTAAAAAAAAGGAATTTACAAAACTTCCCATTTTTGTCTTTAATATCTAAATAAACTGCAAAATTTAAGAATACACCTCTTTATCGACCACACCTCTTTACCGACTCGCGATTGCATATAAATAATATTACCGTAAAAAAATCTCTATAATCTTATTATAAATCTGACTCAGTGGATAATCATTGATATCAGTGCCAAATATGCCACTGGTAATCAGTGAGATCCTTAATCTAGCTAATCTTTATTATGTGATCTAATTAACCTTGTTTTAGTGGATAAATTCAATGAATATGGTACTTGAAATTAATGTGCAAATATCAGTATTTTAATTATATAATGCTCAAACATTTTTCCTTTTTTAGTTGAACTTCATTGATTATCCATTGATTCAAATTTAGAAAGTATATTACTCAGATCACTTCAAAAATGAAATAAACAATTGCCATCAATTTTAATTTCGGAAATGAACGCTCCTTTGCAAATTGTACAACGAAGAGAGGCGCCCAACAATCCTTTTCGTTGTAATAGATAAGAGAAGTTGAAGGTAGCTTTCTAACTTCGCGAATACATAAAACTACGTTTGGAAGTTTCGAAGACTCTTATCATCAGAGAGAGGTACAAGAATTTGTATAATCATGGCAAACAGCATTTCGATCAATTATAGTCAAAATTATACTTCTCTGATTTAATGTCGTATTTTATCTCTATCTTTTTCTCTTTCCTCTTAATAAGTTTTAAAACTGATTTATATATTATACTTTATCTTATTTTATATTATTATATATTATACTTTTATCTTATTTTATTGTATATTATAATATCTAATAATATTGTACAATATTTTATATATTGACATCATCTATTTGTTACACACCTATTTACACATCTATTTTTAACATCATTTTTTACCTATTTTCTTTATCGCATCTATTATTTGTTATCTTTGCAGAATACATCTAAATGTATCTAAATAAATAACCGTTCTAAAAACGAGTATGTGTTATGTAAAAGACCGAAAAAACTCACCCCTATGGAAAACAACTCTTCGCGAATAATAATAATATGCGAACTCGACCGACGTTTTGTATTTTGAAACGTGACTGGTATTATAAACACAGTTTCAACGATTAATACTTAATCAGGCTTAGTGCGAGGACCAGGATGCAGTAAAATGCTAACAATTTGCGAGTGACCGTGGTGCAAACTTTGCGGCGAAGGTTAGCGAAGTGTGGGAAGAAATAAAGCGGAAGCTCGCACAGCGAGAGGCCACGCCATTACGCGTGTACCAGCCATTAATTCTCATCGCCGCGAGAAAAATGTGCCATTCGTGTCGCCTTGAGTCCACCCTCTCGTTTAACAATCTCTCGCATCTCTGCTTTTTCCCCTATTTTTCTATTTTTCTCTCCTCCCAGACTGCGGTTAATCTCGTTAACTCCATTAATGTCTCTGTCCGAGATTGAAAAACATCTTGCCAAAATTATTACAATTGATAAAAGTGAATGGAACAAGCAGATTTTTTAGAATCAAATTTTTCTTTTACCTCGAGTCTTTTAAATTTTAGAGAAAAATATTTAGATTTATAATTATTATCCTGGAAAATAAGATAGACAATTATTTTATAAAATGATATCATGTCTATTGCAATTTTTAATGATAAAATCAAGTCACTCTTAAAAACTTATATAAGGTGACAAAGGTGATTTAGGAGATTGAAAATAAATCCATGATCTATGATTAATTAATTATCTGCCTATAACATGTCAATCTCATAACGTCACTCTTAAAGTGTATATTTCGCTTTGAAAATGGAGTTTTCTCTTGATTTATATTCATGTATCATCATATTATTTTAAATTACGTTAAATTATACATAAAATATGGATGAATACGATATAAAATTAAGTTAACATTATAATAAATATAATTGACAATTATTAGCAAATTTTGTGTTAAATAATATAGTTGAAAAAGATTATCAAATATTCTCTATTGTTTATTATTTATATTTCTTTTATTTATACTTGTAACATATATAAAATTTGAAAAAATAACTAAGTATTATTTATCACTATTTATAAAAACACTTGTCATAATTTATAAAAATATTTAATATATTCTAGAAAAAATATATAGATGTCAAATACTTTAGATTTTATTTTAAAAATGTAAAAAGAAAGAATAAAGAAATATTAATATTTTTTATATTGTTTTGTGGCTTCATTTTTATTTGATAGAATTACCTACAATAAACATCTTTTAATTTTAAGAGAAAATTTACATAAATATTTTATATTTCAAAAATGTCAATAATTTATTTGTACCGATATGTTATTTTCTTTTTCTCATTATTTTTCACCTAACAATAAGCAATAAAAGCAGACATTTAATAACTGCGATTATATAAAATGCTTAATACTAAAATGTTCAATAAAAAAAAATTATTTATGTTGTCCGACTATATATGTATATAGAATGCTGGATTAAATAATTCAGCTTCTGTCTGTTCTAGTCCATTTATTTTGAAGCAATTGATTTATCTTTCTCTCACATATTATCTCTCTATAAAAATTTTATATTTTTAACTTAATACATATAAGTACGTCTTAGGTATAAAAAAATAATGTTTAAATCAAAGAAATTTTTTCTTTAATCGCATAGCAAAGAAACATTTCTTTGAATCAAAGAAATCTTTCTCTTGGTGTAGTTAAAAATGAATGAACTAGCAAATTCTAATCATATCAATCAAAATTCCCATTATCTCTCAACTAATAACAGATCAACTTATAACAGATTCAACCGATTAATAAATTAACAGAAAATGAAGAGTTTATTTTTCTCAGATCATATTTTCAATTAGATTTTCAATTTTAATGCAATCTGACTCTTATTGCAGAGGATATATCAATCTAAAATAGATTAATATCGAATTTGAAATAATTAATACTTTTCAAAATTAATTCTTGCACATATAAACTAATTACATAAGTTAACTCTGTGAGCGACAAATAGAATGATATATGAGCCGCTCACTCTACGATTACTCCTCTAATGTCCCCAAGTTTTCACCTTCTCTTCTTCTTAAGTTTCACGGTTGATGCTCGTTCGTGGCTCTCATTCGCAAAAATACGATCGTGCGACACTTTTCATGGCACTTTGAATATGAGAAACGATTGATATGTATTTTATTACATTGTGAAAAAAACTAACACAAAATATAATTCTTTTGCAAATAGTCATTGTTTCGACATTGTTTTATCATTAGTTACAAATTTGTAAATCTAAAATCATGGTTTCTTACTCTTCAATTTTAATAATCATAAAAGATAATCAAGTTTCGTATCTTAAGATATTTATCATAATCGCGTTCAGAGTGATAATATGACAATATTACGGAGTTGAAATCCGAAAAAGAGAGAAAACGTTGAAGAAATCGTTAAAGAAATAATTATATCTCTCGTGACTTTGTAACAAATTATTAACAATTGCCTCAAGTTAGATATATTTTCTACAATCACATAAAAACTATTTCCTTCGATAACTTGCGAAGATATATCGATCTAAGGCGTTGTAATAATCGTTGGTATAAGGAATAATCACATTCAATTTAATAACTTAATTGTTAGGCGCGGCTCTAATAAATGTAATATTACGACGCACAGCGCGACGCGATGCGTAATCACTGCCGCACAACGGCTACGAATAATATTAGTTACACTGAATAAACAAACACCAAGGTTGCGCGTTAAGACTTATTTTCCTGGAAATATCTAACATTGTTTTAAATATTGTAATGCGCCGAATTCTCTCTACTCTTTTCGTTTCAAACAAATTTCGACAAATGACTCTTACTATTTCATATTTTTCGAAAATAGATCATTTCATTTCGTGAACACTTAAATCAATTTTAACTTAAGTCCCGTCAATCAACATTTTTCAGTAATTTTATTTGAAATTAAATAAAGTGACATCCATTTGAAATTAAATGACATAGTATAGATTGAGAGAAAACTCCATTCGGGCAAAATATTTTTCCAAAGACAGAGAGAGAGAGAGAGAGAGAGAGAGAGAGAGAGAGAGAGAGAGAGAGAAGAAGAAGAAGAGGGAGACTAAGACAGGATAATTAATCTCATTCATTTAGGAACATTATAGGATATTCTTCCATTTAATGACACAAGTATTATTCTGCCTTCATTATTTATGCAAAGAAAAATAGAATGATATTTGTGTCGACTTGTGTCATTAAATGAAAAGTCCCCAATGTTGTCATTTGAAATCGATTCATTGAATATGCTACAATTTAATCGACGTACGCATCCAGCGGCAGTAAAAAAATCTCACAGGCAATTCGTCGAAGTTTGATGCATGCAGAATTGAGTTCGACATGCATAGAGAGACAGCTTTCGAAAATTGATATTTGATATTAGATTATCGATAGGACGAGAGTATTTTATCCGGACGCACACTAAGTGCTATTCGCTTTTCCGCCCCATGTTTTAAAAATGCCTTTTGATGGCTATGGGCGATGATTACGAATCATCAGATATAACATTCGTATTCGTGTAGTCGCAACAAACAATAACATTATCATATCAAATATAATTGAATGTTGAAGAGCTAATTCATTTTTTATCCATCTATATCGCACTCTTTCGCAATCTTTTCTCCACGATCGAACTAATCTGAAAAATTTGACCTTCCATCAATGTGAAATTTTCATTCTTTGAGTCTTAACTGTGTAGATTTTTATATCATTCCGGACTGTTAAAAATCTGAAAAAGTTCTTACACACTGAAAACTTTAACGACAAAGTTTGATTATCATCAAAATAGATTGTAGTTTAAGTTCAAAAAATAGATTATACTCTCTAAATCTGAATCAATGCATAGTCACTAATTACCACCTAGTGGCACTGGATAATCAGCGAAGTTTAATTAAAAGAAGAAGAACGTCTGAGTCTTATATAACTAAAATACTGATATATGCACGTTAATTTCAATCTTTCAATACCATATTCATTGAATTTGTACATTAAAATTAGATTACATAATAAAGGTCACTTAGGTTAGGTTAGGTTAGGAATCTCCCTCCCCCTCCCACACACACACACACACACACACACATTTCATTCATTGATTCAGTGGTACACTTAACACTGATATCAGTAATTATCCACTGATTCAGATTTAGAGAGTACCTTTAAGTTCAATATTGTCGGCAAAAGGTTAATATTGCGTATTACATTTATGACACATACATAGATGTACGCATAGTAGAGAAAAATTGTCTTGTCAGCCGTATCTGCTTGATCGATCAATCGACGTCAACATCTGACAAATAGACGTCTCATCGTCGGATTCCTGAAGGTGGCAATAAAATGACGAGCATCGCGACGGGGAAACCACGCAGAAAACCACGGGGAATCGCTTGACCAAGAAGCAAGAGGGGCAACAAGGGCCACGGTCTGGTGGCGATCAGTCAAAACAAAGGGACACATTGGGTTCTCGGTTAGATGATGGCGCGGTCGACCGTTAGCCCGTGACTAAAGCTCGTGGATACGGTGTGCATTCGCATGCACACATGCGTGTATCGTAACCCTTCAGGAATGCTCGATGCAAGCAATAGTATCCCATCCGAATGCAATAATTCTTAATATAATATGCGTGTTTGAATTCACTCTCAATTTTCAAATTTAGAATTTTCCGAACTACCAACTCACGCGCGAATATCGGTCCTCTATTTCCTGAATTGTGTAACAAAGATTAAAACAATATAAGAAATTAGACAAATGAGAGTTCGGTGTAGTACTCAGTGCACAAACATTGATTACATACACTGAGAAAAAAATAATTAATTTTAATAAATATTTAGTTCAATACTACCAACTAAACATTTACTTACTATAAATAAATATTTGTTCATTAAAAAGAATTGTTAAATCAAATTAATGTTCCTTGTATCAAATAAATGTCTTTATATTTAATAAATATTTAGTCAACTAAATATTTATTAAAATTGACTATATTTTTTCTCAGTGTATATATAAATTATTATATATTTGACTTGCTTTACAATCGAACATTTCGATCAACTCTTGATGAGATCATCATCAGTGAGATCAACGAAGACAGAAAGAATTTCCACCCTCCTGCGTATCACGAGTCTCTATTCAGCTGCGTATTTCCAAACATTTCATCATGGTCCAAAATCGGTGATGATAAAGAAATAGCAGATGCCTGAAGAACAGGAGCGCGAAAATTATAAATATATTACAAAAATTAAGCTACATTTCATGTCAATTTCAAAAACTAACGAGATACAATTGTAAATATTATCTGTATTGGCATTAGAATCGTTATTAAATCATTAAACCTTTTCTATCTTCGTTAATCTCGTTGATGATGATCCCAAGAGTTAGTTCAATTGTAAAACAAATATAATTTATACCGGGTGATCCGAAATTAATGAATTCGGAGTACATGATATTTTATGCTAAAAGAAAAATTTTTTTCTTTCATAGAACTGAGTAATTTTTGCAGGAGAGCAGATTGAACTTATATGAGTAAACGCAAAAATTATTTATCGAATGTAATTTTACTATAGGAAAAAATTGTTCGTTTTAGCAAAAAAAAAACCACTTTTTTCTTTAGTAAAATTGCGTCCGATAAATAGTTTTTGCAGGAAAGCAGATTGAAGTTAACAAATAAGCGCAAAATTATATATTGGACGCAATTTTGCTAAAGGAAAAAGTTGTTTGTTTCAGCATGCATTTTATTATATCCTGTACTCCGAATTCGTGAATTTCGAATCACTCAATATATACATGTAATTAATATTTGTGCATTAAGTACCGTATCGAACTCGCATTTGTCTAATTTCCTATATTATTTTAATTTCGAGAGTCTATAACTAACATTTTTGTAAAGATTAAAACTCACACTCTTCAAACTTCTATTTTAATTCAATGCAATTTATAAAGAAGTTTACTTTTTAAAATTACATTTTGCGTCGCGCGCATAAATTAGAAAAATAATAAAAGATTAAAGTCATTCAAGAATTTGTTACGTTGTTGTGATGTGATAGGATTACGAAGCAGATAATCGTGAAAAGCCCTTAGAATCGTGAGAGATAATTGTATCGTTATTAAAACCAGCTGAAAATGCCTGCGGGAAAAGATTAGCATATTTAACGGGATGGCGGTTCATGAATTTTGCCAGGAGCATTAGAGACGCGAATATAATTCCCCTTTGTCCCGAATTCCTTTTGTTCGTATTACATCCCTGTCTTTGTTTCGGTTTGGTCAAGCGAGCCGACTTGAGAAGCAAACACATACAGAAGGCAGAGCCATGACCTCGTTGAATCTTATGTTTGTTCTACGCGTTTACATTACCGCAAGAAGTGCCACTTCAACATTTGTTAAAATCGACGCTCAAGCACGCGTTATAATCAACGTTGTAACTACCGCGTATTGACTGCGTATACGTGTATATGGGATCTAATAGCATTTTCTCTTAGTTGCATTATCGCCGAGTGTTGTACTAGTGCAATACTCAAACAGTGTACCATGTTTCCATAGCTGATAGGTAAGCGAACTCATTCAATGTATTTCTGTGGTTACGGTATAGTGCAAATTTTACGAAGGATTTTGCTACAATTCTCAAAGGGACGGTGTAGAGCTAGTGTGATATTTAAAATTTGAAAATGGAAGTCAAGCGGGAACTTAGCAAAGGTTTTAGCGCAATAATGATGTAGTGTGCACATTCTAGTGTAATGTAGCTAAGTGTAATGCTTACACGCAATTAATGTGCAAGGCTGTGTATCTTAAGAGAAAATTATAATTTATAATTATACACATCTTGGCGTACCGATCGCGATAATGATCGTTAATTCCGTCGCGAATCACGAAGTTGAATTCTCGACAAAGTGTAACGTTTGTAACAGGACTTTGATAGCTCTCTGCTGCGTTCAAATAAATCTGTCAAGTGAAGCTGCACGAGCCAGATATTAAACAGAAAGAGCGAGAGAGAGAGGGATTTTAATATCGGTCGTTTAATGCAAACGAAAAGGTCAATCAAAGAGCGGAAATTACGAAGAGGATAAAAGCCAAAAACAAATCTGGAAGATACTTGAAGAGAAGTTCGATAAAACAAGCATTTCTGTAATACAATTTAACAAATATCATAAAAAATATAACAAATATAATTTTAATTTTTCCACAATATATGTGTGTATATATGTGTGTGTGTGTGTGTGTGTGTGTGTATGTGTGTGTGTGTGGAAAATTAAGATTATTATAAATTTATATAATAAATAAAGAATATGTGCAATGAGTGCAAATATGCAAAATTAATTAGTAATTTTACGAGTACATTTTGTCTTAATGTCTTAATATAAACAAAAAAGCTTCGCATCAAGATTTTAAATTTCCCGACCATACTTTTGCGTCCAAACAATTCTTATCATTTTTCATTTTCGTTTACTTTTAAGATAACATACTTTTAATTATTATATATCTTTTAAGTAAAATAATTTTGAAAAGTATACACAGTCTATTTTACTCTTTATTAATAAATTGCTACTTAGTGCTACTTAACTTTTTAAAATATAGTTTTTTAAGGAGATGTCTCTCCTGCAAAAATACTTTTTACAGTGACTGTATATATAAATAATACGAGATGTGCATACATTAGATTTCAGAAATTTATATTCCTTCGCAACATCTTCAATCCTGTATTAATCAATAGATGTACATAGGGAGAACATGTGTGGGTTCAATAATCGATACAAACGCAGTCACCCCTGATGATGCACCCGGTGACTGTTAATTAGAACAGCGCCGCTTGGCATGCACTGAATCAATATACGCCAAATCAGAGAGATGCATGTATGTTACATGCATGTTGGATGCATTATGAATACTTGTCCAGAGCAATTAGTTTTCATTAAAATCTTGTTACGTTGCATTAAGGATCGAGAATTAATCGATATTTCCATGTTCTCGATCGTTTGAATCAATTAACGTCCTAATTAGAATCCTCTCAGCGCGAAACGAAATTTGACTTTTACGTATCCTTTCTTTTACATCGAAACCTTTATCTTCATTTCACGCAAGAATTGTTACAAATTTCTCACATGACAAATTACGGTTGTTTATTTCAATTCTGTTCTCTTCGAAAGAATATATAAAGATAGTTTTCCAATATTCATCGAAGTCGCGTGGAAACGATCTCAATCAGGCATTAATATTACTCTAATAGCGAAACTTAACAACACAATGCTCGTAAATTTTTATAACGCAGGTCGTGCGAATTTTCAACGCAAAAAGAAAATTTCTCCGAGCGGAAATTAATGTTAAGCACGATTACGAAGTCGAGCGAAACTAAAGCGAAATCTAGCACGTACGTAATCCAAACGAGTTAATTTCTGCTGAGAATTTTCTACCACGCGAGTCGCACAGTTGGGGTTGTAAAAAAAAAAGAAACAGCATGCAACCTGAGATGAAGATGAAGATAGTCGACGCGACTGTGCCGCTTTACTGTTACCGCGAACAGCATTTCCTCGTTTCATGACGATCATAAACCGGGAGAATATTCCTCCGACGCGACGCGACGTAAAGAAGGGATCTGACAAAAGTCACCGAAGACTGCATCTCTTCCCAAGAGAATAAAAAAAAAGAGAGTAATGCCATTTGAATGTCTGATATACAAATAAAAAAGAAACAGATATTCCTGGTGTGATAATGCGACTTTTGCAAATATTTTTAACATTAGAAACAAATAGTAACATTAGAAATAAATACACTGAAAGAAAGGATTGGCATTTTTAATTGACTACTGCAACTCCAATTAAAAATGCTATGTCATATTTTACCATCTAATTTGTTGCAGCAGCCAATCTTTTCTTTCAGTATAGTATGTATATAATCTTAAGAATGTAAATCTTAAGATTTAATCTATGTATATAAATCTTAAGAAATTAACTTCGACGCAAAACAGTTATGGCTATCTTTTTGCAGTATTTACTTGTATTTACTGTATTTACTTGTGTGTATAACATGAAATATGTATGTAAATTGTAAGAGTTATCAAATATTTTCGTTTACATTTTTAAATCCCACACTGATTACATTTAAAAATTACAAAATGCTTGCGTTGTTGACACTACAAAATTTTTAATGCATACTCCTTAAAATAAGCGAAAAATTATTATTAAAATATTATCATAGATAATATTAAAATATAAAACACACACAAAATAATTGTAAAATAATAAACAAAATTATTCTCTGCCGGCAACATGAATTTTAACTCTTCTATCAGGAATCTTCGAGAAGTAGCAAATTTTTTTATTGTTTTGAGTATAAAAATCTGAAAAAATTCTGGTATGTTTGTTAAAACTTAAACAACAAATTTCTATAATCATTGAAATCGAATTGTATCTTATTGATTTTTTTATAGATTTAAATTTATTTATCAAAAATTATTATAATCAAAAATCACATCGATGGTGCTTTTAAAGACTCCATTTACCGAAGCGGATAATAAATCTGATACGTGGTATCGAATCTTCTTGCAGGAAACTTCAACGTCCACGTGTCTTCTGAACTCATAGACAATCGATTCTTGCGGAAATTATGAGCTCAGTTCGAGAAGAAGAATCGAACATTCATTGGCACGAGCGAGAGGCCGGCAGCGCTTTTCACCCCATGTAACTCGCAGTTACAATCGGAAGGCCGCCGTTAATCTCGAAAGTCGCGAGAAAGGAAGGAGATTCGAGGAGAGTAATTAAAGCGCAGACGAGTCTAATACCAGGTTCGTGCGCGAAAGGATGACGACGCGAGCGGATGGAGGAGAGAAGAGAGGAAGGAAACGCGAGAGGAAATGAGAAGAAAATGAGGAACACAGCCTTCTCTACGAGAAGGGCCACGAGAGATCTGCTATTCCTTACGTTCCCGCGGATATTTCGCCTGCTGGAGGTTGCGTCTTTAGTTCTCTCTACGATTCTTCTTCTCTTTCTTTCTCTTTCTCTCTTTGCGTTCTCTTTTGTCGAATTCGTATAGTCGTTAATTGTTTGAAAGAGTCAAGCGAGCGCGAATCGTAGAATCACGTGGCCTCTCGTCCGCTCGAAAAAGACCGACACGACAAGCTATCATCTCGAAAGTTGGACGCGACTCCGTCGACGTCGAGCAAACTTTTGCGAGCTGTCGAACTTCTCTGCGAAACTTTTGCACGCTCGATATACCAGTTAATTATGATCTCGCGACGCACTGATCGAGTCTTGATAGATCGTATTCTTGGAAAGACAGTTGTAATATATCCGCTAATTAAATCGAACTCGTCTTAATTTAAATCTCTTCATTTTTAAATAAAAGATTTTAATAAATGAATATAAAAAAATGGGATATATCTAAATTATCTCCGTTTAGAATTAGGATGGTCAAGATATTTTTATCTACACAAGAACAATTAAACACAATGAAAGCTTATTTTGGAAGAATTCACAATAAATTTAACAATATTATCATTTTATTCATATTAGATATTCAAATGTTATTATCGATTTTCTTTTTCTTTATTTCCTTCGGAAGAGATGCTGCGGTTTTCAAATTCAGCGACTTTTCTGTCAGACTTCATCTATAAGAATGATTAACGTTGGAAGTTTTTTTTTTAAATTCGCGATACATTTAACAATAAATAAAAAATTAATAATGACAAAGCTGCAATAATTAATTTCCTTTTTTCTCTCACACAAACAAAAAAAAAGAATTTTGTAGTCAAAAAATTAAAAAAAGCATGGTTAACCAAGCAATTTTTAAAGAATAATAGTAACATTACTTTTACTAAAGGACAAAGGCCACTTAACTGTCGCACTAGATAAAAACATGTACATTGAAAGAGTTAAAACAATGCTTGAGGATGAAGACACATACATGAAAATTCTTAAGGATCCTACAAGTAAAATTAACGATAACTTGAGACAATTGTTGGCAGGATGGAAAAAACAAAATTATATTTTTGAATCAACGTACAGAAGTCTTTACTATAGTGATGATAACATTTCTAGGGATTACGCGCTGCCAAAAGCGCATAAAATAAATTGCTCATTTAGAATCATCATATCTTCTTTAGATAGTACATTATTCAATTTGGGAATGTTCTTGCATGAATTGATTGTATCAAAAGCATATCTAAGGCTGTTAGTAACATCGAGAATAGTTTTGAATTAGTCCAGAAACTAAGGAACATTAAAATTGATCATGGTTTTAGTTTGGTGTGGTTGGATGTAATATCGCTTTTTACCAATATTCTACTAACGCTCTTTCAAATAGATGGGTCTATGTTTGCAAAAATTGCAATTTACCGAAAAATGAATTTCTCAAAGCAGTGCGATTGATGTTGGATTCGACTTATTTTGTTTTTGACAATCAATTTTATAAACAAACATTTGGAACGCCTATGGGTTCATCGATCTTTCTCCGATTGTGGCCAATTTAATTATGATGGATTTGGAAAATTGAGTGTTGAGCGATATTCAATATCATGTACCATTTTATTACAGATATGTGGATGATATCGTTCTTTGTTTACCGAGTTCTAAAATCGATTTCATTCTTGAAAAATTCAATTCATTCCATCCAAGATTACTTTGGAATTGGATGGTAATTCTATCAATTTTTTACACACAATCATAATGTTAAAAAATAACTTTTGATATTTTAACCTTTGATATTTTACTATCAAAAACCAACATTTTCGGATAGATTTTTGAATTTTTTGTTTCAGCATCCAATCTCGTAAAAGAAGGGTATAATTTTCAATTTGATAAATAAAATTTTTTATATCTCGCATCCACAATTTCACAAAAAAAATCTCGAATTTGTTGTAGGCTACTTTTGGAAAATGATTATCCATTGGATTTTATTTTCGATACTTATGCTCGATATTAATGCAAGAGTTAAAACACTAATATGTAAATTGAATTCTTGTTCAATTAAAAGATCAAATAACAACTTATCGAAAGAATGAGTGAAATGATTTTTCATACCGTATGTAGAAGATATATCGAACAAATTCAAGAATATAATTAATGAGATTTGCCATAGGGTTTCTTTTCTCAATTTGAACAAGTTGAATCAATTTATTAAGATTCATAAAGACTCTTTAAATGATTTAAAAAGGAATGTAGTCTACAAAATCAATTGTTGTGATTGCGATGCTTCCTATGTAGGACAAACGGGGAGAAAATTAAAAACCAGACTTTCTGAACATCGAAAGCATATCCATAGTCAAACATCCATTCATTCAGTGATTACAGATCATAGGTTGCAAAATGTGGAGATTCTAGATGTGAAGAATTATTATAACAAACGATTGATATCGGAGATGATACACATTAACAGACCAATGGGCTAAATTTACAGCATGATGTTACCTTAAATCATGCTTACACTGAGATTCTTAATAAACCATAGATTGTCGTAATATAATACATTCCATAACTACAGTTTATTTTGTTTTTAAATTGACCGCTATGTTACTTATTTAGCAATCATTTTTCAATCGACGGTCGAAATGACAGAACACAAATAGTTCTCTCAGTTAATATTTTAAAATTTTGACGATAATTTTTAATTTATTAACAATGTACAAAATGTTGCGTACATATTTATTGTTTAGTATTGAGGCGTCGATTGTGTGAGGTGAGGTGATTATTAATTTTCTAATCTTGTACATACTTTAATCATTTATATAATTTCAGCTTGAGTTCTCATTGCCGCTCAGCTTTCAAACTTTGTGAGTATGTGACTTACCTCGCAACAGTTATTTCGCGATTCAATTTTTTGAGAAGAAAAACGTTGGCAAATTTAATTTGTAATGCAATAATCCAACCGTTGTGTTAGGGGGAAAAGATTGCTGATGAAGACTCAAATCATGAGTAGAAACATTCAAAGTCAAGATTTATATATTTAATATTAAGAATTGCGCTAATTGATAATCAGTATTGATTGCTTCACCTACTACAGGTTATGTTATAATATATATTTCTAAATTTGATTAATAATACTGATTATTTTAAGTAGATTACTTAATAAATATTGAGATCAGAAAATGTAATTGCGAGAATATTAATATTGTATAATTGTGACGTACTTCGTATAATAAAATTTCGTAATTAAATTTCAACCCTATGACGTCTTTATAAACGGAATGCTGTAACCCATCCTTTTTCATTACAAATATTTAATACCGTAATTAATTAAACTTTGCATATATCCACAACAATAATTTGCAGCCAACATAAATGAAACAAAACCCAAAATACTTGTTTTACTCTCTCGTAATTTGCATGACAGAGATCGATGCGTGAAATTGTTTTATCTTCTCATCTCGTTCTACAGTTTTCGACGAGGTCCGAAAAACGTTCTCATTAACGCTGTACGTTCCGACGTTGGCCGTTCGTGTTTGCTCAACGTCGGCACCAATAATGTCGTGAGCGTGTACAGAAAGAACCGCAAGTCACAGAAGGCGATCACCATTAAAAACTCACGTCGTCGGGCATGCGTGCGCGAGAAAATTGCCGAGTAATTCGAGGCGTTCACTCCAGTCGATCTCACCAGCCGCGTCAATATAAATCGGCACACTATCGAGGTTCCATGTTCAATTACTCGTTCCTCTCTCATCTTGAATTCATTATCAGTAAAGCAAACCACCAAAACGTATCGTGTAAGCGATTTGGGCTCGCGTGCTCACGGCGACGTTGACGTTAATTAATCCGATGATGAGTGAAAAGAACGTCGATCAATCGAGCCTTGACGGTTCGGGTACTTTAAGGAAACGTTTGCGAGTTCCCGGCGATATTTCGAATAAAAAAGATGAATATATAATTGTTACTTGCGCAACATACTCGAGATATTTAATCATTTTTTTTAGTACACAAAAAGAGATTGCTTCAAGAAATGAAATGAAAAATTTCTGGGTGGCGAGCATGATGTAATTTTTTCCTTTAAGGCGGAAATGTGGAAAGTGAATTAAGTGAAACACTTCTCTATTATCTTCAATAAAAATTTACCTTTAATAAAAATTTCACTTTTTATACGCAATAAATAGGAAATAAAGATTTTAAATAGCCAAGTTAACGATTTAGTGCTTAAACAATTCGATGTAATTCGATTTATATACATTATATAATATTTTTATAATATTTAGGGTCTTAATTATTTTCTATATGTTGCATATAAAAAGTAAAATTGTGAAATTTTTAATTATATCTATCCAATTCTGCGCGCCGAATTTAATTTTATCTTAAAACGCAATTCTAACAGAATTAAAAAAGTAATAATCACAAATTAAATCAACAAGCAGTATAATAATATTGATATTCTTATAACTTTATTGCCAAAAATATTATCTCAACCGGGATTCGAATTTAGATCATCAGATTATGTTTCGCCCTACGGAAAAAAGTTACCCGATCCATAATTAAAAACGTTTCAAAGCTCTATATACATATT
>NW_017259206.1:4044795-4047027 GCF_001594045.1 Atta colombica | reverse complement strand
AAAATGTTGTTTGTGTGTAAAATATATATATATATATATTTGGAAATCAGAGCTATCGTTTCGACTAAGATCGATCGTTCGTTGAATTTCGGTACGTGTTTATCATACCGGAGATCTGTTAAGTATGCCGACGTACGTGGGTATTCGCGAGATGCCAGCAAAAGATTTTTTGCGAGCGAGCGAACGAAGCTGCGAGAGCGAAGCGAAGCTAATTGATTCCTCGCATTAATGGCCGGCGAAACGCACGTGAGAGAACCACGCATCTGTACCGCGCGGCTCTGCCGGTATATGCGTACGCACGTACACACACGCGTAATACGTAATGGTGTATGACGAATGCGGTCATCGTTATTGGCATGCGTACAACGGGCGAACGCGTTGTATTCCGCAGGTATCGGTTGTTGTTTGTTACTTCTGATATCGCGATTTATTTACTTCGTAATAATAGGTAATTTGCGACACATGTTCCACACACGCACGCAAGAGAATTATTAAAATTATTCGACAGTTGCTTCTGAAAGTATTTTTATATCAACCGCAGTTTCTGCGAAACGTATTTTTCTAACAACTGTAATATCTGTAGCGTCAAAATTCACTTTATCAATTTTTTATTTACATTTTATTGTACCTTCTCACGTGTTCTGATTTCAATAATTCTGATTCTAATCGATAAACATTAATATTTTATTCTTTATTCATTTTCTGATATTCATTTCCTCTCACACACACACACATCTTCCTTTTCATATTTTTCAAATACTTATCACAGTCTAATTATAGCGCGTACATTGATTGATTTTCACCTTTTCAATAACGCAGACGCCAAAAATCACGTTATAGTTCTGCGCTCACGTAGTCGGTTGCGGACAGGTATCCCGAGGTTGCTGCAGGTAGGTACGTTGCAGGTCCACGCGTACGCACGCACGTACGCACGCACGCACGTAATGCACGTATGTACGTATTACACGAGTGCATACACGAGGCGATTCGCGAACTATAGGCACCCTTGGGGCCGAAGGAATGCCCAACCAACCGGTGGTATAGTTTATGCATTGACCACATTCCTCTCCCATGCCTCGAACTCTCCTCTTCCTTCATCCCTTTCATTTAACGCACACCTACGTCCGGTCGTGTACACACGCGCAGTCCGCCTGTTCTATATTCGATTTAGGCATGGCTTTGCCCCTCTCTCTCTCTCTCTCTCTCTCTCTTTCTTCCTCCTTATCGCATGGACAAAGGCACGCATACGTCTCCTCGCGCCACGATGTCGGACTTAATCGCGCGCTCTCTCTCTCTCTCTCTCTCTCTCTCTCTCTCTCTCTCTCTCTCTCTCCCCCCCTTTCTCTCTCTTTCATATTTTCTTTCTCCCTACAAGGATCTATAAGCCCGAGATGGTTAACAAACCCGAGCAACTTCGTTCGCTGCTAATCGCTCCGCGTGGTCACGCTGTGCGTGCAGATTATGCAATTAGCAGCTATTCAGGATAACGATTATGCACCTAAGCGATGTCTGTTACACACACTAGATACGAATCATTGACTATGCCATGATATGTTGGATCAATCCTTTCGCTGTCTTTCTCTGCCTCTCTTTAATCGGTTGAATCTTAGACAGCTTGTCACATCACGAAGATTATCCAGCATATCTATGTAATTATGTTTGAAAATTACTTAACTGTGAATATTACTTCACATTTTTAATGTTACTCTTATAATTAGAGTCAATTCGCATGCGGAAGGAGAGCACTCAATGAGCTGGAAAGCGATAAGCATCTAGGTTAATGATGGATATCCGTAACGATAAAATGTACTAAGCAACGAGAGCAACGAGATTAGTAAATCGAAATAGTAGACTTAAGTAAACTTGCCTGTGTTCAAACCTGTGTAAGCAAATACGCATACGAATTCCTTCGATAAATTATATCAGCCTGTTGCTGGAATTGCACTTGTAAAATTAAGGACTCGAGCAGACAGACCGGCAACTCGATGCGCGTTAAAGGGAAACGTTCAATTGCGAGAGGAAAATGTGTAGATACCAAAAATCTGTTGTACTTATCGAAATACATGTTCATTTCTACCAATGGAAATTAACTTTAATTTCGTTTTACTTACTTTTTTCCAGAATTCTAAAAAGATAAAGAATAAATTAGATCAAGAACGTTAATATTGATAGAAATAAACATTACTCAGAATTTTCTTAGAGATGAACAAATCAGATATAATATTGAAAAAT
>NW_017259206.1:4041299-4044695 GCF_001594045.1 Atta colombica | reverse complement strand
TATATATATACTTTAACTTTAAAAGAGACTTAAAATTCTCTCTCTTTCTCTCTCTCTCTCTCTCTCTCTCTCTCTCTCTCTCTCTCTCTCTCTCGATTTTAAAAAGAATTTTATCTTCGCTTAAAGTCAAAAGAACATCGATGCAATCATTTAAGGTCCAATTGCATGAATGTCACTTTGACTTTAAGCGAGACTTAAAACTCTGTCTCTTTAAAGCCAAAAAGAGACAAAGACAAAAAGAGTTTTTAGCCTCACTTAAAATCAAAGTAACGTTGGTGCAATCAGGTTTAAAAGAGATAAAGTACTGCAGAATAAAGTTACTAAATCTCTCTCTTTCTTTCTCAGTAAAAAATTTTAAAATATCTTGCGATGTCAACGTAGAAAATGTTATAAGAATAACGTTTTCTACATAAATTCTACTAAAATGTAATAAAGAAATCTGTATTTGATACGAATCACTTTTTACAGAGACAGAAATATAGGTATGAAACATTATACAAATTTATGTTCTAAAGCGGAACGATGAAGCGGTTCATAAGTGTCGAAAAGTTCTTTAGGGGTGACGACGGAGTAGGCAAGTACAGAAGCCGAAGAAAAAGACGGAAAACTAGAAAGACGAATCCTAACAGCGGCTCGACCGCTGCAAAGACGGTGGACCCATTGACTCGGAATCATTGTCGGCAGCCGAGCATTGGTTCGGCCACACACCCACACATGCCCCCCCCCCCACACACACACTTGCATGAATATATACCCATATATCCATATGATCGCATGCACGATGTCAGGCCGAGTGTATAGTTAAATGTGGGAGCGCCTTAGGTCAGACATAATAGTGTGTTGGACTGCAGGTTAAACTGGCGGCGGGTAGGCAGGTTGGAACGAGCAAATGAATGCCGCGGGATTAAAAGAGAACAAAAAGACCATCGCCGCCGATCTTTCTTCTTTTTCTCACTCTCCGTTCATCTCTCCCTCTCTCACGTGGATTCTCTCCTCTCATTCTTCGTCCTCGCGCGGAGCACGAGACCGACATATTCGTGCTCATCCTCTCTCAGCTGTTCTCGTACATCCTTCTCCCTCTTCTCGCTACTTCCGTCTCTTTCCTCCTTGGCCAAAGTCCGAAACTTTTCGTCATACACTGCATATCCTCTTCGTCCTTTAACCAGGCATTGCCGAGCATTCGGCTGCTACTCTTTCGCTCTCACGCTCAGAGGACGCCGAGAGGATGAGAGAGAGAGAGAGAGAGAGAGAGAGGGGCGCAAATATTTTCGGAATGCGGCCCGCGAGAATCCATTTCGATCATTCGTTACTTGTGTTTTATTACTTTTAATTAAACGCAGACTTAGATGGATAGTGTACTAGATATCCTACTTTGTGTGTTAACAACAAATTCTTTTTGTCGATCTTAAAATAAGGATGCTCCGATTCTCCAAAAAATCGATCTCCCAATCCCAAAGAACGTTTTCAAACTGATCTTTTTGCAAAAAATCGATTTTTTTGTCGAAAAGGACTATTTTTTAATCAATATTTTTTTACGTTCTTCCTTCAACAGAAAGACAATCTTAAATAAATTTTTTTAAAATCGATTTTTGGATTCATTCAGAATCGAACATCTCTACCTTGAAAGAAATCTTCTTTCCTAAACTTCTGATTGTGATATAAAAGTTTCTCAACATTGAGTGTGATTTTAATGCAGTTCTAAGACGAATCTGTCGTGAAAGCGTTTCCCTCTTTTTTTTTATCGGAAATTCTTCGCGCTCTCAATAGCGATATGACTTTTTCGCAGGTCGCAGCTCCATCACACGTTGCGTCGGCACTTTTTCCTTTTTTTGGCATCCCTGGCCATTGCACTCTTATTCTCACACTCGAGAGGTGAGAAGGGAAGACGGAACGGAGAGAAGAAACACGAAAAGTTTCTCGGGATATTAGTCATCCGAACTGTCCGTCGCCTTGAATTTCATTGTGATTCAAATGTATTATATTATAAAAGGAATGTTTCTGCAACTTTGCATATTTTCAGAACAAATTTCAACGATACATTCATACGAAGAATCATGTCATTTTTATTTCTACCGTTCGGCGATACGCTGAATTTCGGCATCGCGGACAACAAAGAAATACCGTAAAGGAAACCGCAGTGGAAACCACTGCTTAAGGAGGGACAAGATGCACCATTCATCCCTACGGTTTTCTCTTCCCTTTCCGCCCTTCGCCGCCAGGAAATTCTGGCGGCTCTTTCGTCAACCGACGTTTCCTCCTCACTACTTATGTTACCGAATGCAGAGCGCAGGGAGGAACGAAGGAGAACATAAAGGAAAGACCGGAAGATTTTTCGGGGTATTAGTCATCCGGGACACCGCATACATTTCTCTTCCTCTGTCCCGCGTGAGACGTTCGACTTTTTTTCCTCGTATTATTTACATCGGAATCCTGATTAATTCCCGGCTGAGTGTTTCTCTTCTCAGGAATCTACCCTTGCTTGCCTGCGAGGCCATTACCCGCTTTCTATCCCGAAATCCTGACGAAATTTCCTGCCTATGTTACGCGCGAGGATCTCCGTCGAGAAGACCCGAAGACAAATATCCTGCTATACATATTCATGTACGTAATTGCGTATGTATTATGCTTGGTATATGTACTGTACATCATGTTTAACGCATTTCCTAAATGGCTACGTGCACTTTATTTAATACTGTAAGTACATCCAGAGAAAAAGGTATAATGATGGCAACACTGTATAATAACTGCGCAAGTTTTAAATGTAGAATTAATGTACATAGATGATTTAGCTACATTTTAAAGAATACGAGAGTGGATTAATACTATGAGTTATAATATAATTCTCAGCATGTGGTGTTAACATAAATACAAATACTAACATAATATGGTCTAACCTCGGATTAAATGATAATCATATTGCATGATTTAAATTAAATTACCACAAGGTTCAATTCACATTCATGGTATTAAATTAACATTCATATCTTTAAAAACGTTTTAATTATTGCTATAAAATAGTTTATTATTCAATTAATGTATTAATTTCTTCAACAATGTATATTAATAACACATAAAACTTGTATGGTTGTCACCTTTATAGTTGCTACTATATTTTTCTCTAAGAGTTCTGTAATTTTGAACCTTTTAGAAAATTATTCATTAATCTTCCTAAATATTTGAGCGACTGTTTCTACCAAAAGCATTTTAAATTTTTCGTTTTGCTTTCCATTTTTAATCTATTCTGAAAATATTCAATTTATTTATATACATTATTAGTATTATAAATCCGAACAATCAATTCGACATTCGAATGACTATAAATATGGTATATATGCAATATATGCATATAGATATATAATATTTTATATATATAAAATTCATTGAATTATTTAAGCA
>NW_017259206.1:4036317-4041199 GCF_001594045.1 Atta colombica | reverse complement strand
ATCAAATCAATATATCTTTCTATTTAATAAATATTTAGTTGGCAGTATTCAACTAAATATTTATTAAAACTGACTTGACTGTATTTTTTTTCAATGTATAGTATTGATTGTATTCTCATATTCGGTCTAAAATAAGATTTCTTATTGTTATATATATTAATTTAATTATACTTTATCTTAATTAATTTATAATAAATACTATCAATTTTTTATTTTACCGCGTTTCAAAAATTTAATTATTATACGCATATTGTGCCTTACAGTCATTTTGCTCGTATATGTATGTAATTTAGATATTTACAGCAAACTTTTCTTTCTCCTTGTGCAAAGATCTGGAGCATGATATGTTGCGGATTCGCAATTCTCGAGTGACAGGATACGGAACTCCAGAGATGTGTCATACATGACGTTATGAGGCGACGAGATATCACTTACGAGAGATCCGACATAGCTTGACGATATGTTGCGACGTTCGCATGATAGGCTTATGCGATCCATTATCAATGACGTTGAACAGTGAACCATTGATCCTGTATAATTGGTTCAAGATGCATTCACGTCTGATATTACGAGAATGGTAATCCTTGAGAAGCACCATTGAAAATGAATCATCAACCGCGTTTAATAATAATATGCAACATCTCTAAAAATATATATAGAGCGCAGATTTGCAATTGTCCTCGTTCGTTGTTCATTATTTTACCATGTCGCGCTAAATAAATAAATCTCTAATAGAAATCTCGGATTTAAGTTCATAAATCTTTCATCTCATCAATATTATTAAGTATATATAACGTTCTATACGTTCCCGAATTCCTTATAGGTCGACGATTAATAATTAAACGTTCGACTCCTTGCCAGCACGAGTCTTACATTAAATATTTACATGAAATATGTACATGAAATTATTCCGAGCAGCACTTTTATATATTCCAACGTCCTATCAATTATTCGCGTCGCTCCGACATTTCTGATTTTGCCGTAAATAATGACAATTCGATTACGATTGCGTATGCGTGTGTTGTTAATCGCGTTTGTGGGAACGATGAGTTACTGCCGCAAGCTCGACATTAGCGCGGTGTTTTTCCCATAATGACTTCGAACGCAAATGCCATGCACAAATGCGTGAGGGCCTGGATAAAAAATATATTTATCGCGTCACATTGTTACGTCGGGGAAAAGCGGAGCGGAGTCTCGCAATATATCTCGCAGTGCGAGTGACTCGCGAGACGAGGCAAGAAGACTGCAGGTTCCACTGAAGCGAACTAGTTTGCGAACTTGGACGCGGGACTTGTTACGTGATTGTTAAAGCGTGCAAAATGGCGTCTCCAACTTCGCCGACGAATCTACCTACTATATTTCAGACAGTGACATCTCAGCTTTCTCAGGTCGATGCTGTGTGATCCCGTCGTCGAATATACTATATTTGAATATTTTGACAGATTTAAACAACAAGGGTTCGAAACGATGAAACGTATAAACATGAAATCTTTAAAAATTTATGTCTGAGTCGTGAGTTTATTAACCTAAGCGATATTCATTTCTGTCTATTTTTACTAATATTATAGATTATTATTTCATCAATCTCGATTTCTAGGGACAGAATTGTCTTGTCATTAAAAAAACTGGCATCGTCAGTAATAATTTTTTTACTTTGTTAAAATGACTTGTAAAAAGAATTTATCAATATTTGAACTATCAGTATGTATTAATAAATGCATTCGGGAAGATGTTGTTAGTGCATGTCATTCTATCTTTATTTTATATCTAATGAACAAAGTGGAATAACATAAATAACGCTAATAACGGCTAATAGTATCAACATAGCAGCCTTTCTGACACAAGTAATATATTTCAGTGTCCAATGCTACATACATTTCCTTCCGTCTTTAGTTAGTAAGTGAAGTATAACTAATTTGCATTGCGAATTTAATTTTAAAATGAACGTTGAAAATTTGTAACACCTCTACAGGATTAACTAGTTAGTTTTTAGCTTCCTGTAGTTCTAAGAAAAAGATAAAGAGTAAATTTAATCGAAATTTAAAATTAACGCATGTTGATAGAAATAAGTCCTTACAAATTTCAGGAAAAAGTTGCCAAATATAAGTTGTCTTATATAAATACGTAAAATGTTTAATAATAAATATCAGACAAAATAAAATCTGTAGTACAAGCTTTTTTAAATTTTTCCCTCTTTTTTTCTTAACGTTAAAAAAAAATATATCAATTGGATACGTAAAAATAACTGCCGTGTACGCTTGATTAAAATTCACTACGACCAACTCAGTTCGCGGCGGAAATCGAAGGTAATAAACACACGGACTTTCCTGGTCACAGTTGAACGAGCATTTGTATAAAATTAAAGCCTCCGATGAGCGGATGATAAACACTCGCCATCGCCACGAGCGATTGGCATGAATTATGAGCGAATGCGCGCATCGCGCACTTCTATCTCGTCTCGCATCCGACGCGACGGTACGCGGGATACCGTCAGAGCCGTTTCCGCTCTCGCTGTACAGTTCTCGTTGAATAACGTCAACGGATCTACGGAGTTGTACCGTAAACTACATTACGGTCAATGCACACGTTAAGGGACGAAGCATTGAGACCGTTTAATCTCGATGCGACTCACTATTCAAATACAGTTTTCTCCGCTCCGCTATTGAAACAACGGCAGCAGTCGACGGGTGCAAAGTTCGCTCGTTTGCGAGTACTCTCATGTTAACAGGGCGAGTCGCGCGAATAACAATTCAACGAATGCTTAAGCCACACGAAGCTGTGCACGATCGCGAAAATTTCTATTAGCGCCGAAATTAGTTTTGTCCCCCGAAACGTAAGCGCCACATTAAATTGCGCGCGCCAGCGACGCTAATTAACTTTCCAGCCGACGCTCGAATGTGCATCATGAAACTAATTATCGTGACACGTCACTATTATATTATAATATCCTGATATATTATATATATTTTTTTTTCTTTTTCATTTCCGCGCTGTGGAAAGAATAATTTTATTAAAGTACTAAAAAATTTAGCTAGGTACAGAAGAGATCTGAAAATAATTTTGTTAGACTATCAAATTACAAAGGAATCTTAAGCAAGATGAACAACTTAAGCAAAAAATTTTGACTCTCTGGCAATCGATTTGAGCATCTCACATAATTATTTTGATAGTCCAAACAGAATTATTTTCAGTCCTTTCCGTGTATCAGTCATTTAAAAAAAAAACTGTTTTATCAGAAGTTGTTAATCAAATTAATCGAATGCAAGCATGGCGGTACGAAACACTTAAGACTCCTTATCGCCAACTAAAAGGCCCCGTGGCTGGTATGGTTATAAACGTGACGTGACCTTAATTACCCGGCCACGTGGCGGTGCCTTCCTCTTTCTCAGGTGGAGCAACGGCACTTTAATACCGGTAAATTTCGGTAGGTCGCATGTAATTAGAGCTTCCAGCGTTGCGCGCTGACGACGACGGCGGCAAGTTAAAAGCGGAACGTTCGCAGCTGGTAAATTCATCTTCTCTCTCTCTCTCTCTCTCTCTCTCTCTCTCTCTCTCTCTCTCTCTCTCTCAAATATTTGAACCTAGCCCGCGAGAAGACCGCGGGCGTTTTGTCCTCGTCTCTATCTATTCTACCCTTCTTCCTACCGCCGCGTTCTTCGTCGTTGCGCTTCAGGATAATACGACCGCCATAAACGTACCGCGCAATGAAGTGCTTCTGGCGTTAACGAACGTGCGTAAATTACGCACCCACGCCTCTCGCACCTTGTCTCTCCTTATCTTCTGCACGTCCACCTCGCGTCACGATGTCTCTTTCTCCTTCTGCCTGTCTCTGTCTTCCCTGTTTCTCTTTGTCTGAATTAAATGTTCCAAGTGCACGAGTGGAATCGTGGTAGTAAAATGATCGAGTGAAAGTCGCGATTAACATCTTAATAGTCATTGCGCCAACGATGACGGACGATTAGACGAATGGAAGAAAAGGGAGGATCTTTCCTGAGATTCATGAGAAGAAATAAAATTTCAGAAGGCTCAACCTTTTGAGAGCTCGAATGATTCTAAGGAAGATCATTTACGTCGCGCATAATTCAATTCGGGAGTCATTATCTCAATAGTCGTATATTTGTTACAAAGAAACTTTGAGATAAATGAAGGGTTCATAGAAGAATTTCTGTCGGGCTACACATTAATCCTAATTGTTAATTTTCGCTCGGAAGCCGACAGAGCCGCATTAGTAAGAAAATACGAGAGATCGCTATAAAAATGTTAAACAAAAGCTATGGTTATAGAGGCGGTGCATTTTTTACACGACAGATAAGACGTCTATGATAAGAAAATATCTAAGATGTATGTACGCGAACAGCAAACACCTTCTGTCGGTACTGCCACGTTTGATTAAAGAGGATCAGACACTTGTAGAAACAGCAAGATTTACGGCGGTAAAGGACAACTGTAATAAAATATAGAAAAGCATTCTTCCTCCGTGAAACGTTAAGATCATCATCATCGATCATAAAGTTTATTATGGACGAAGAAAAAATTTTCTTTATCGTTTAAAAGAGAGGTATCACAATGTTATTGTTACGCAACTAATTTAATTTTAGTTAACTGCAATAATTAACAGTAGTTAATAATACCTAAAATAATTAAAGAGGATTTAAAAAACATTTATTTTTCAATTAAAAAATTTAATAAAATGTTAATTGTATATCAACCTTTTAATGCATTTTTACATTTTTGTTATATAAAATCTTTTACATTTTTCTGTTACATGAGATATTTTCATTATGAGATACCATTAATTAAAATTGTTATTAATTTATAGTTCAAATTAATGATAATTTGATATAATGTATAATTTATTGTTGAGCATAAAACTTTTGAAACG
>NW_017259206.1:4011120-4036217 GCF_001594045.1 Atta colombica | reverse complement strand
TTAATATAATAATAAATTATATATGAAATATTACAATTATTTCATATACTCACTTTTTATTATTATATATTATTTTCAATCTTACAAAACAGGAATTAAAATACTTTTCTAGATACATTTTTGCATTGACGATAAACATTCACTGACTTAGCCAATGAAAATATTTGGAAATGCTATCTTATTACATACACATGTTGAAATAACGTTTTATGTCGCACTTTCCCTCAGCGAGAATTTCTACTCTCTTATGCATTGTTTTTATAACTTAAATAACGGCGAGATTAGCACCAGGATTTGTATCCCATATTCGAATGAATTACAAGATTAAGCGGTGCGTTGGTTGAGGCACAAGAAAAAGAGAATCTGACGCGATTTGCAGGAATTGTGGTCATATATCAGATTTCTTTTTCACGCAACGCGCTGTTAGCGATAGAGTTATCTCACTAATGTACAAAAAAATAATCGCAATGCACAAAAAAATAACTAAATTACCCGTAAAGAAGTAATAAGCGAGACGAAAACGATACCTAATCAGCGTAAAAAGCACATAAACGGTGAGAATTTCGTTCGAACATCAAATTACAATCTTGCATCAGCTATTTTCTATGAGATATATAATTAAAAATATACACGGATTTTCGCAGATTGCTCTCCGTAATGAAACAGGTTCCGATCCGTGAGATTTAATCATAAACTACAAACACACACACATGAATATGTTCTCACATCATGTTTGATAATATGGAAACCAACACTAACTATATCTATAGATTTTCATATCAAGGCATGTGAGAAACTTTACACTGCTTGTAAACATACTGTCGATCAATTACACTGGTTTTGGCACTGCAACATATAATCACTTAATGTAACTTCCTTAATGTAACTTCAAAGAAAATTTCAATTAATAATATCTCATTAGATAGTATAATTACAGAAGTAAAAAATAGATTAAATATTTACAGTAAATATTTACAGTAAGTATTTATAGCAATTAAATATTTACAATAAATCAATATTTACTTTAATTGTTAAATTAATCGTTTTGTATAAAGATATCTTTATACAAAACGAAATAAAGATATCTTTATATTTAGTATATTTAACTGGTATCATTCCAGCATGATTTATTAATATAAATTTGAAATATTTTTTCAGTAATAGATCAATTCTAAGCAAAATTGTAAGATTCGTAACTTGTTCTCATAAAACTCGTAAGAATTTATAACCAGAATTTAAAATTAGAATTTATTCTAATTTTATGCGTATGTATCGTAAGACATAAGATTATTCGTAAATATTTACGATTTCTTGTAAATCTTATGGCTAGTAAAAAGCTGTAAAAATATCGTATAAAGATATAAATACTTCAAAATTCTTATAAATCTTATGAGAATGTGTTACGATTACAAGTTTGTTTAGAATTTAGGCATAAATCTCTCTTTCTTTATTTTACAATATTATACATATTTATGATTTAAAAACAAATATTAGACGATTACGTTGACAAATAGAACAAATAGAACTGCGTTTTTTTCATGGTCAATTTTACAGTGAAAAGAATAAAAAAGATGATAATGTCTTTACTAACATCGTTGTCGAGAAAAACCGTGATATGTGAAAAAAATTAACTACTAACCATCAAGTGTGTTAATTAAGATGTCACGAGCGATATGTTCACGTACAACACATTCTGCGTGTAAACACTGTTCTCACTTGCGCATTTATTCCGCCACGTTATGCACCAGACCACGAAGACGGATTTATGTGTAAACGTGCAGACGAGAGAGAGTGTACAGGGTAATCCGCGGAAAGTCAACATTTCGAGGGAACGCCAAATCAAATCTGTATTTCATGAATGCATAAAATTCGAAACAATTAATTCGAAACACTTCAATATTTATTCCAATTAAAAATACGAATTAATTCAAATTTCATTAATGTCCAATTAAAATTATACAAATAAAATATCGTCAATTTTATTTTATAGTTCGGTAATATTTTCACTTTTATTTTTTTTTTATATTATGTTTATATTTACATTACAATTTACATTATATGTCACAATCTGAAAATTATAGAATACACTTCTCCATAGATTAACATTAATGTTTCAAAGTCGATAAAAGAGATAGATATATTTTTAATTAATAAATAATCGTGTGGAAGTCCATAAGAAGCGTAATAAAATTGTAGTGAAAAAGTAAAATTTCAAAAATATTGCGTTCTCTGATTGCAGCATATGACAAAGCGAAACATCGTGTTTTTCAAAACTCATAACACTCGCGCCTAAATAAAACGCAAGCAACGCAAGAGTTTGTTACGCGATTCGATGGGGAGGAGAACGGGACATCAATCTCGTAATAAATGAATTAGAGTGTTGCGATGTACAAGTGTACCGGTGGATTGCTATTGGCATCATTTTTTAACGAACATTACGCAGTACTCCCTGCAATTTTTGCGTAGTACGTCGCGCATTCCGGCGTCACGGGGGTGTGCGTGCACGCGTGAGCGCGCGAATGCGTGCGGGCTAATTGTGAACGATTCGAGCGCTAAACGAATGCATGCTCAGCAGCCCGGGGAAAATGCGTCGTGTGCGTCGGCCGGAAGAAATTTCAAATCGGATCAAACTGTTGGATTTTCCGACTCTCCTCTCTCCCCCCCCTCTCTTTCTTGTTTTCAGTTTTTTTTTTTGACGTCGCGACGTGAACGCGGCCACGCGCGTTTATCGTCGACACAGTCGGCGGTTCCTGGCGTGGAAAATAATGAAGCGGTCCGGCGTAACGTGAAATTTTCTGTCACTTCTAGCATCCATGGAATTGCACATAGATTCGAGATTGTCATATTATTGCCAATTATAGATAATTATATGAGGAGATTATATTTCGTAAAAGCAATGTTCAATTACGGCGACTATAATGTTTCAACGAAAATTAGAGTTATGATCGAGTAATAGACAGAAAATTTCTTTACTTACTTTAATTTGTTTTCTTTAGTGAATTTCTCTCATAAAAAGTAATACATTTATTTTTAAGTTGACTGAATCATAATTTTAAATTGAAAAAAAAACTTACCCGACCAATTTAGATATCCACAAATTAAAAAAAAAAAAAAAAAGAAAGAAATAGGTAACAAAGGAAGAAAGGAACTCATGAAACCGGATAAGTTCACCACCGTGATATGAATGAACCTCAATTACAATAAAAGCATAGACTAAATCATTAAGCAAAGGAAAATCTGCTTCAGAGAAAGTTACAAACGAGAGTTTCAACTTGCCGTATTTAATACAGCGAACTGAGGTAATATATTTGTAAAAAGTACTCGCGAAGTAAATTGAATTTCGTATGGAAAAGCTGATAAAATGATATTACTCATTATTTTTCTAATCGATTAACAAAGTAAAACGATATACAAAGTATTTAGATACAAGAAACTAAATGATTCAAGTTACTACTTCATTTTCACAATATTTATATTATAACTGATAAAGTTTTGTTTCTTCCAAAAAAAATGAATCGAAAATTCTCGATGTTTTAAAAAATATTCTCGATTAAATAGAAATATACTGTAAATTAATATTAGAATACTCAAATATTTTATTAAATAAAAAACTTATATTTTTTTGTTAAATAGAAGTACATACATATATATTAAATAAAAGTATTATGTTGTTTATTACGGCAGACATTTTTATAGTTATAATATATATTTTTGTAACAAATACATGAATATTTTCCGTCTAAATATCGGAATAGAGCAGTTAATCAGTCTTAAAAAATATTGTTGCATCAAACAGATGTAAATTTTTAACAGTATAGCGTCACGCCTTACCGATTTAATTAGCGCAATTACTATAGCGTATACACTATTATATGTGACCGTTGTTTCACTTCCGTGTATATCGCGACATGAATTAATTTTACTGACACAAACTCTCTCGCGCCCACCTCCTGGACAAATTTAAATAGCTATTCAGTGCGGCAGAATTACATTAATTGCGGGCGTCGGAGGAAGTCCATTCATTAGTTTCATTGTCATTTTAGGTCGCGGGCGTTCAATGAAAAACAGCGGCACTTCCGTCACGGGGTCTTCGAGAGAGAGAAAGAGAACGAAGGAGAGATGAGTCCGGGCTCTGAATTCTTCAATTTCATAAAAACCTCCCTTCCTCTTTGTCGCGTTGTGCGATAATGCGGCTG
The DNA here is from genome assembly GCF_001594045.1 of Atta colombica. NCBI lineage: Eukaryota > Metazoa > Arthropoda > Insecta > Hymenoptera > Formicidae > Atta > Atta colombica. The sequence goes on along the minus strand of NW_017259206.1, from coordinate 4,032,021 downwards.
CATTCTTCGGACGCTGCATGTAATTACACGCGAGAACGTCGTAAACCGAGAAGGCCCGCATTCCCCGCCTGCGTTTAGCATTAAGTGCGTCCATCAGAATCTGACAGGCGTCCCAGAGGGAATTAATGCATTTGTAAACACTATCACGTGTTCATAAAACGTTTATAAAAGCTAAAAATATGCAGTGCATTTAATATATTAAATCATACTCATATATAATTTAGTAGTTTATCTCGTTCTTGATCAATTTTATAAAGACAAATTAAATAAATTTTTTATTCGTTGCGTTTGTTAATATTCTATCTCAAATTTAAAAAATATGACTTGAACATTCTTTCGTGTAACTTCCAATAATTAATTCACTCTCTTTTATAAATTATATTATACCTATTATAAGAAATTGATGTTATAATAAAATCACAAGCATTAAGAATCGAAGATACGAAAGTAACTGAGAGATAAATGGAGACGCTGCGTTCCTACATAGATAAGGTGAAAAAAATAAGAGAAAGAGAGAGATCGTCGAGGAAGAAAAGGAGATGAAAAGAAGGAGGCAAATGTGGCGGGAAAGATGCAGAGAAAGCGAGTGAAATGAACAAGAAGCGGAAGAACGCGAAGAAGCCTCGCGGATGGAACAATGGCCGAAAATTGCTGAGCAAAATCAACAAAAGATGAAGGGAATCGCGCGAGGAAGATGGTTAAGATAGCGGATTTACATAAGACTCGGGGGTATCCTCGGCCATTGTTCTCTCCATCTCGCACGAAGAGGACATTTGGAGATGCTGTGATGCTATGAAGAGAAAGCGACGGTGCAACGTATATAATGGATCAAAAATACCCGCACGAAGAGCAAATAGCCGTAACATTTAATGACAGAAATGTTCAAGGTTGAGAGAAAATACGCACTTTTAATGGACCGCAATTTCTGAAGTCTACCTATAATTTATGGCCTTACCTGACGTACATTTTACCATAATTTACGACACTTTACGAGTTACTTTTTCTTATCGTACAAACTCAAGTTGTATTATTGAAGTAAGAATGAAATGTGCGACTTGTGAAATATACTTCGTAGTTCGTGTACTTTCCACCATTTATTTAACTAGATTTAACTTTAAGATCGACATAAAGATTTGCTCCCCAAAGTTAGACAAATTCGATCTAATTCTAACAGATTAATGTTTTTAATTTTGTTGCTTATGCAATCAATTTGCTCCAATTTGTAGTGCGATTTATAGTTTACATATACACATTATAATATAAAAAGTAATATTAAAACTTAATAAAAAAATATATCGTATATGTATAACTTTGAAATATAATGGAAGCGAAGAGTGTTTTCGAGTTCCTCCATTAATTTTGCTAATTACAATTGTTTTCATGGCATGGTGACACGAAGGGAGTTATTCTCGTCTTCAACTCGGTTCGGTGTCGGATTAATTCCTAATTACACATGGAATTTGATGCGCTTTAATTAGGTCGTGGCGGGCATTACACGCACCGGCAAACTCGTGCGTCGCCACCGTCGCGAAACGAGACGCATTTTGTCACCCGCGAAACGCCGGCATCGAGCACCCCCTCTAATTATCGCTCGAGTGTATCGGCCTGTCTTCCACGGACTAATCAAAACGAATTACGCAGCGTTACGGCGATCGCGTACGTTGCGATTACGCTCTGTCTAAAGTATAACCTGCCACAGTCGGCTCGTTATCGTGTCCAAGCTCTTTAATTTACGCACGAATGACGATGTCAGTGTCAGTGTGAACAATTTTAATTTTTATATGTATTTATGAAAATAGAATCACATTGCGAGATTATTGCGAGAGAAAAGTGAGCGCAATGTTATGCAAACGAAAGGCCCGATCGGTGATTATAATTGGAGATACCGTTCATTCTGATCGTCAGATAAAAATGCGAATGATAATCTTGACAGCCCTCAAATTAACAAACGTCTAATTAAAATAGCTATCTTTCCATTCGCAATTATCTAAGAATAATAAAAATTTGAACTGTTTCATAACGAGATTGTAGATATGTATCTAGATATGTAAGATAAAAATGAACTTTCGCAATTATAACTGATTTAAAAGAGATGTTAGATCCATTAACGTGTCGAGTTTCAGTAGCAGTAATATAGTGTAGTTTCTCACCGATATGATTTCCCAACCATCGAGATTAGAGATATTACTTAAAGTGTAAATAAATAGTAAGTAGTAGAACAAAGTTGTACGATCATGTGTTTGTATATAATAATTATATTTTATATCTATTTATATTATAGTTTATACATATTAATGTGTGTGTGTGTGTGTAAACATAAAACTTCTTATTTATCGTTAATATTTATGTGATATGATAGAAATTTATCGATATTTATATAAGATATTAATGTTAACTTTTATTAAAATTCAGTAAGAAACAGAATTATTAATGGATACATCGACGAACGAATGTTTGAAGTAAACTTTATATATATAATAATCACATCATAAATCACAGACTTTTTTATATACACGACATATCCATTTAATAACTTTATTCTGAATCTGAAAGAACTCGATGAAATTTTCATATCTTCATATCGTAAACAGCATTTTTTGAAAAGAAAAATAAATTGAGCAATAATGATAAGATTAATGCGTACTGACGAACTAAACGATTACCTATCCGGTATCTATTTACATAAGTTTGAATTTTACATAAGTTTGAAGTTTTGCAAAAAGGAACGGAACTTAAAAGCTACACCCATGCAAGGATCGTTCGACAAACTCGCATCGAGTTTCTCGCAAACATTTCAACGCGACGGTGTTTTCTCGAAGGATATCCCATGTCCGTCGAGAGAACCCCTGCCTGCTTCTCGGCTATCGGACATCGACTCGCGTAGTTTAAACAACTCCTCGCCAGTCTCGATAAACATTGACGACGAATACGATCCTCGTTCAGTGCCTGTTATCAGATTTACCGCTCGCCGCACGTAAAAAACGATGAATTGAATGGAACGACGCTAGTTCCGATAACTCTTTTAATGTCTAGCGAACGCATAATAAAATTCGCTTAACTGAAGTACGACAGAAATATTTTATTATATGCTTGCACATAAGTATAAGCGTAATGTTTAATTCGAATATTTTTATCAGAGAATAACTCAATTCTAACCAGTGCTCACATTTTTTTCATACAGTTATATGTGTATCCCAAAAATTTTGAATTATATAAAAAGTAAATCAAATAATTTTTATGTAAATTTTTACAATTTCCAGCTGAAGCAAACTGCGCGCTGATTATTTTTTACAATAAATCAATTTTACAATACAATTTACAGTGGTTTAGAGATGAGAGAGACTCATTAATATTAAATTGCTTGATTTTAATTTATGATTACATACTCCTTCTTCAGTTTAGTTTTACTTTATGATCAAAACACGTAGTTTGTTTGATCTGGAAATTGTAAAAAAGATCACATAAAAATATTATTAAATACTAAGATCCACTTTGACTGAATAGAGCCTTTTCAATTATTTTAAATGATTTTACATACGAATGAACATTGAACAAATTTCGCATTACGGTGTGATTCGAGTATCTCGTGTTCTCGATGATAAATATTCTGAGCAAAAAAAAATGCTAAAGACCTTGCGAAATAAAATAACTCGAAGAGAAAAATGTAAGATACCTTGAAAGATTGTGAGATTACCGGTTTACCGTTGAGGAAAATTGTGTAATGCAGCGTATAATATAAAATTCTTTTATTATCCGAGATCGCTCGGTACGTTCCGAAATATTCGGGAAGATTTTGCGATATGTTCTTCTTTTTGCTGTAGATTTCTTGAAGTAGAATTTAGCGCTAAATGTGGCAGGTAATTGCGAGTCTAGAAAATAGGGTGCGTCAAGGAAACCAATGTAGTAACAGAGACCGCCTATTTACGCAATATATTCGCACTCGCATTTATCGCGAAGTGCAACTGCGATAACTATCGTTATCGTGAAAATTCTTATCAGTGTGTAATCCGTGAGACAAACGTAGAATATCTTCCGTGATAAGTTAACAACCATTACGTAATAGAAAAATACAGCAAATGACGTTCTATTTATTCTTCGATTTGTGTTTTCGAAACGCATTCTTCGTGAATATCATCATGTTTCAAATATATGCTTACCGCTACAATGATTTATCTATGTTGAAACCTTTCATGCATGGTTACTTACCTGAAACAGAAAAAGACAAAATAAATTATAAACAGAATTAAACACTCCTTATGATGTTACAAATTTCAATATTCCTCGTTACGGAGATATCTTTGGAAATTAACTAATTTTTGATGATATCCATTAATATAAATTAACTTTAATCTCTTAATTAAGTTATTTTTCATCTTTTTCTTTTAGTTTTAGAAGAAATTAAAGTTAATCTACATTAGTAGAAACGGACGTGACACACTTTATTTAATATACTTATTATTATACTTATTTACTTACTTACTTACAACCATGGTTTTTGTCTTGGCGATCGCAACGCAGGCAGAATGATTGAGTAATTCTACCTGAATTATCTTTCGATGTAAGATAAGTACAGTTCTGATCGATTCGATTTACACGGCAAGTAAGGCCGCTCTTGCGGTAAAACGACTTTAAAAATCATGTTACACGCTTTCGCGCCGCGTCCTCCCTTATAAAATACTTAGTGGAAGCCAATGTAACTCCGCTGTAAGACGCGTAGATGTGTAATGAAACACGAGGATGATGGATGGCGTCTTCAGTCTACATGAGTTGCGGTAGTGCATGCAGAGGAAGGCAAAGATGGCGCGAGTCTTTTATTGAAACTTCCGGCGTAATCTTCGGATTGTCTATCGATCATTCATGTTTTACGTCTGTTACTTTTGAATTGCCAATCTTACCGGAAGATATAGAATGCACCATCGAGCTTTCTGCTTTTAAAGTCGTTTTCTCTAGTTATTTTGCAAAAGTAATTCTGTATACATATGTAACAATATTTCTTACGAGTTTCCATTATTTATTTCGTCTATAATTTCTTAATTTACCGGAATCAATCAATTTACAAATTGATCTTACAAAGACATTCTATGTTAATTGTCTTACGTCAATTAAAAAATATAATTATTATCTATTAATATAACCATATTATCTGTTTGCATCTTTAAAACCTGTAATTGCGACGTTCTTCTTTAATAATTTCAAATATGGGAAATATTAATACCTGAGTATAAATGTTCTCTGAACAAAAAAATTTATACCCTAAGGATTTAATATTGTAACTTAGAACGACATCTCAAACATCACACTTAAGTAATTATGCCTATGTGTAATAACTACCATCTTGATCAGGGCATTTTCGGAGAGAAAGAACTAGTGACGGGACGGGATCGAAGGAGAGAATAAATTCGACCCTAAAGGTTCTCGAATCAAAGGCCACCATCATCGCCATCGTCATCGCCACGAAGAGGCATTCGCCACGGCCATTCTTCAATCGAGGCTCGCGAGGAGGAGGAAGATCGCAAGGCGAGAGCCTGTACCTTCGAGAGAAGGTCTCTGAGACGGCTATAAATTACCGACTAATATCTCATAATTATCGACCAAGCCAGACTTCAAGAATGCCTGAACGCCTGGGCGATTCAGCATGCAGGTATGCGAAGAAGTTTCCTTCTTGCAGGACCTGCTACGTGCGAGAAATTTTGACCGTCATGAAAAATTGTGTCCTCTCCTAATTACGATTTTCATAACAATAAAAGTTTTAGCGATCGCTAAATTTATCCCTTCCCCTTCTTTCTTTCAATACAGATCATTCCTGCAACTAATTGCAACGTCCCAGTAACACCGTAGTAATATTGTAAAGGTCTCAGTAAGAGCTTCTGTTTCTTTTTTTAGATATTTTCCTTTTTCTATCCTGTACATGTTACTTGTCAGTTTAATTTGAAAATCGATAAAAATAATTATTATACCAGTAATATCTCAATAGAATTACTTTTGCAGCCAATCATATAATTTTCTAATTACGCTAATAAAATTCCTTCTACATAATCCAAAGAATAAATTTATCTTTCTTGACGTCATTTTCCGTTTAAATATAGACACGACCACTTATTAATTGAAGATAAAACGAATAACTTTGGAAATATGCAAGAAGTATATTAGCGTAAACACGCGCACAAGCAGGCGCATAATAACTCATCTAATTTGACGGTAGATTACGAGAGAACTTTGTCTGCTTCGGTACCGTTCGTTACTAACGTGTAACGAGATCTTGAGACATCAGTTTGATCGTCGAGCACATGCGAGATATACTTTGCCCGACAGGAGAAGTTCCCCTTAAAACGAACGCTCTTGAGTGAGCGCTCAACTATCAGACAGATATTAAGCGCAGTCCAATTAAACTTCGTTATCATCGCGGATTATACGCGTTAAGTATCGCCAATACTTCACCTGTTCGCGCGAAACAACTTCAATAAGCGCTCAGAGCGAAGGAATTCACCCTGTGATTATGAGACATGGGGGAATAATGGCGGATGCGATTGATCATCCAACGTCATTGATCATTTTTGTCTGAGAAGCAACATTTATGTCATCTATTAGTAATGACGTTATATTCATTATAATGCCATACTAACAATAATGCATTATTCTAACCGGTCATCAACACGTAATGTAATGTATTAAGCTTAATACCTATCTATTACGAGAAGAAAATCGATTATGAGAAGCTCCGCATAACGAAGAAATTATCGCGATTTATGTCAAATCTAGCTTAAACAGAAATCCTATCAACAATTTCAGACGAAACTTTAGTATCATTTCCATTTCATAAATGTACAAAGAGCTTACTGCAACAGTAGATTAATCCACATTTTGTAAAACAAAGTAAAAAATGAATTCTAAAGTTAAAGTAACGAGACAAATACTAATATCACTTTAACTTCACAGTATATTTACTCTGTTCTTCTAAAATGTTGATTAATCTACTGTTGCAGAAGGCATATCTAAAAAAGCTTACTGGGATTTTTAATAAGTTATTTTAAAAACAGCAATTATATAACAGTTATAAATAATCCCACGAAATTTGTATAAAATTGCAGCCCAAGCGTTTATCGATTCTCAGCAAAATATCCTTGCGTTCCCAAACAAGTCATTTCGGATTGCGAGATTCAAGGAGCTCGGCTTTTTATTAATCCCACATCGACGTGCCCGGAATATGTGTTGAGAGCGAAATCGAAGGTGAGCATACCGATTTCATGCCCGCACATTCGCAAACGGAGGACTCTCGCGCGTCCTGTTCCCACACCGGGTTCCGTGTCGATGATCGATCTCGGGATTTCGTTCGTTCGCCGCTCATTTCGCCGTGGAAAAGGAACAAAAAGGTCGGCGGCGGAGTCTGCCGGGACCGGATCCCCATCGCGTTTTAAAACCCATTCGTTCTCCCCCTCCCCCCCCCTCTCTCTCTCTCTCCTCTTCCTTTCTCTCTCTTTCTTAACCGCATCCTCGATATGCGTGTATCGCATCCCCGATATGCTGCACGCTGATCCGTGGACGCCCACGACTCTCCGCATGAGCTCTCTAAATTTTAAATCAAAAGTCGTGCACATGGAAAATCCGTCCTACGAAGATGTAATCTGTCTGACGAGACGTAATCTTGCGTCGCACTAATGCGGATTTCTAGAGATAACGATTTCAGAGATAATCGCAAAATATATTAGCGATTTGATTAGAGAATACAACTTCATATTTCTTTTTCCTTATAAAGGCTATACGGAAAGAACGAACTGGTTGAAGTATCTAAAAATTTAGCTACAGATCTGAAAATAATTTTGTTAAAATAAAATAATTAACGTAGAACTCTCACACATGATGAGCAATGCTGCAAAAATTTATTAACATTCTAGTAGATAATCAGTTTGAGCAATTTACGTAATTATTTTTGATGGTTTACAAAAAATTATTTTCAAATCTGTATCTGGGTAAGTGGTTTTAAACATTTCAACAAAATCGTCATTTTCGTATATGCATTAACATAGCGTAAATCTGGATTATTAGGAGTGTAAAATCACCTATATGAATCAAATATTTTCATTATTAAAAAAAAAAAGAGTTCAAATGTATACTATAATTAAATGCTAATTGCTAATTTATCGCAGTCGCTATATTTTAGTCACTATATTGATTTATAATATACTTATTATACCGACGATTTAATGGTAGCTAAACTTTGCATTTTGTATGTAGAATCCTAATTCTATTGTTTATCACAGCGATCTATGTACACTGAAAAAAATATAGACAATTTATATAAATATTTAGTTGCATAAATAGTTAGTTAAAAGTACGATTGATTTTGAATAAGGAATTTGTACACACAAAAAAGTATAGTTAATAAATAATAAATATTTAGTTGAATATTGCCAATTAAATATTTATTAAATATAAAGATATATTTATTTGATACAAGAAATGTTGATTTGATTTAATCTTTTTTTTATTGAACAAATATTTACTTATTGTAAATAAATGTTTAGTTGGCAGTATTAAACTAAATATTTATTAAAATTAACTATATTTTTTTCTCAGTGTACAAATTTCTTATTCAAAATCAATCGTACTTTTGTAAAATTAATGCATATACTTACATAAATCTATAAATCAATGTAATTAAAATCGGGACGTATTTGAACTGTTATCATTTCTTCGAGTTTGCGTCTGGCTTGCACATGGGACACTTGGCTTTCTCATTACCATAAACGCACATCGGTTATCGTGATGGACACGCATGCACACGAGGGGCAGCAAGCTACTCCTAAGAAATCGATGTAATTGCACGACTCGAAGGAGGAGGCATTGTACGCCGTCGTGAGTTATGCGCGTCCTGAGAAAAGGACGATGAGCCTCGGGACGACGTTTGTTTCAAGTGTAGCACGAAGATGGTAACGTGGCACGGATAGGCACGAAGATCAACGATAAAAGCGGCATGAGGTCAAAGCTCGGCGCACATACAGTCGATATTTGTCAGGGAGGAATTGCCCGTGAAATGTAAATTCCGAAGCTGTATTACATATAGTCAGATACAAATAGTCGCATAAGTGACTCAAAACCTTTCATTTTAATCTTTCTTTTTCATCTTTCACAAAGCAGCATCAACATAAGAATACGGAAAAATAATTTCTGACATACAGAACGATTGTTAGCCTAACGATCTCTCTTTGAAGCATAGTCTAAATTTACTCGGAAAAAAATCGATATCCATTTTTCATATATCGTGTATACACAATTGTCACTAAACAATTCCAGCTGACCGAGTTTCATTTTCTAAAATTCTACTTTAAATAATCTATAAATTTGTGACACAGACACAGACTCGGATTAGAAGTCGGAATAGACTCGGAATAGAAGATTGCATCAAAATAAAATTTAAATTAAAATTACAAAAAAATTTTAACTTGACTTATTAAGACAATTTTAAATATAAAATCAATTAATAGTAATTTTCAAAATAAAGAGATCATAGTGTCAATTTTGTCAATATCGATAATACCAGTTTAAAATTCGGCTTAAAACGCACATTAATGTAGATCTTTAATGTGCTAATTATAATATTAAAAAATACAAACTCCTTTATTTATATTGTATATCTTTATACCAGGAAAGTCTCTTCGGAAAATAGAGCATTTGAATAATTTCATGCATATTCAACCAGCGCTCTTATTAAACCTCATGTTTTGCGGATTGTTGACAAACAAAAGAAAAATTGTGGAAAGCGGTGATTAATATCGTATGATACCGATCTTGCATGATGGAGAATATCGAAGGAGGAGAATTGGCTGGCGACGGTAGCAATGAATGGCGCCCAGGAAAAGATTGCATAAATAAAGACGGCGATACCAAAACACCCTGTGTTTACCCAATGCACGTCCAAGTTATCCCGCACGATGCCCCAAAGTGTTTCCAGCTTTCGAGATCTCGAGGCCGGTAAAAGCGAGTACCGAAGCTTTATCGTAGCTTAAGAAAGAGAAACTCGTCAATGTCGAAAAGGGAATTTCTCGATCAATTGTTCTGTGTATTTTGCGTCTTCAAGTATTTCAATGAATAAATAGAATACTATATATTCTGTTCGCTATCAAAAAAATATCGCACTCTTTATTTTAGCATAGTTGCTTCGGTAAATACGAAAAGGAACTCAAAAACTGCTAATATAAATTCATATTATATTATATATTATATTAGATTCTTGGAATAACTTAAAATTATTAATATCCTTGTATGAAGTTTTCTATCAAAAATTATTAAATTACACTGTAAAAAATAAAATGTTAAAATTAATTTTAAACATCTTCTGAAATGTCTTTAAACGTTCCTTGGAGTTTTGTGTTGTTCGAGAACGTGATTTTGTGAAATCAACATCGAATGAAACAGCACCAACGAAAAGCAAAGCGTATTCCAACACACATCAAATGATGCTCTTATTATGCCGCTTTTATTACGATAATGTTTTCAGTATCTTCACGGAATGCCAGACATCTGTGTGTACAGCGATTTTCCATGTTGGCACACGTCTGAGAAAACGCCGGTGTCACATCACACAATCGAGGGGGGTGAATGCATCCGCAGAAGGTAAACCTCCCGACAGAATGTTTATCCATGCAAGACATCAAACGAATTCCACCATAAAATAATGAACCACTACGGACATTTACGTGCTTTTCCCATTCATATGATTCCTTTGTCAAAGCAGCCATCTTGGCCATCTTCATGTCGCAGAAAAGGTACGCGGAGAGAAATAGATAGAGAACATATAAAAAAAGCTACAAAATGATTTCATAATCACATAGGAAACTGCCACTGCAGCATCTTTGCTTCAACAGGTATTTTCTCGCGAGCAATTGTACGATCCAGTTTAAAAATCAGAAATTTTAATAATAATTAATAGAATGTAATAAGCTATTAAAATAAGAAATAAATTATAAATTTCGTCATAATTTAAATTCTTGCACATTCTATTTCCTAAATACGATTAAAAAACATAATAATTAGGTGTAGTAAAAAGAAATTATTTTTCCATTCAATTTCATGCAAAAATAATGGATTTCTTTCTACTACACCTAATATAATAGAAAATCACTATCGATGTTCGATATGATTTGATAAGTCATCTTTATGTAAATTGTCAAATACAAAAATATAAATCCTTTCATCGCCCGAAATTTTCGTAAGCCCTCGTTTCGCGCAAGTCCTCTAACGAGTACCCGCATATACCTCGCCATATTTCCCATCTCTCTTCTATGTATCGTGTGCACAGATGTTATATTTTTGAAACGTTTGCAGATGTGTCAAAGCTTTCGCGTAATGACCTTCTGTTTGGTTTGCAAATTAGTCGAACGCAGAGGTGGGGGGCTCATAGGTATGAGAGAAAGAGAGAGAGAGAGAGAGAGAGAGAGAGAAGGAGAGAGAGAGAGAAAGGAGATATGTTTGACGGGCGTCATATGCATATGTCACCCCAGGTCGCGGCACGTCATTCATCCCCAGTCTCTTTTCTCCAACTGTCAGCACGGGACACGCACCCCGTTGACGATGAGTTTTCTGTCAAGTTCATTGCACTCTGATCGATTTTCTTCTGGCTTGATACAATTGCTCTCGTTAATAGAATTCGTAACGAAATGAGTGCAACCCAGAAGAGTCGACCTCTTTTTCCTGTTTTTTTTTTTTTTTTTTTTTTTTTTATTAGAATGTCAAAATCGATTCGAAAGTCGACCTTTTGTCTCGGAACACAGGACGACATTTGTCATGCCAATCGACGATTTTTTTCCATCCAACGTGTCAACGCAGTACAGCGTACCGACAGGTTCTACAATTCCAAATGATCGATGTTTACTACAGAGATCTGCGTTCGCTATTTACGGCTAGTTGCAAATAATCAATTAGAAAGCGTTGCGTGATCTATTTCTTAAAATCTATTTCCGATATTAAAAGAATTTTTAATTTTTAAGTCTGTCAGTAAAAAAGGAAATGCAATTACCAAAAATAGCCACGGTATCACTCGAGTGGGCTTCAAAATAAAATGTTTGTTTATTTCATAATAGAATCAAGAAATAGACAGATAAGCATAAAGAAATAAATAAACAAATGTTCATTGTACGGAAAAACAAGTAGACACGAGAAATAGCATGCTTATTAAAATAAACATCGAATGATGTGAAAGAAAGCTCCGATCCTGGCCTCTCCGAGGCCTGCGTGCGAGATAAGGAAGCAACCCTTAAGAAAAATACACGATGCGTCATGTATTTAACAAGCGGCAACACGCGCCAGAAGACCTAGGGCTTACGAAACTCGTCGAAAGACTCGTTATCATCGCCGACGTAGTGCTAACCGCAAGAGTTTAACGAGCGCTCGAGCACGAACTTGTCCGACTAACTGTGATTAATCCGTGTTAATGAACTTGCAAAAGACAGACAGACAGACAGACAGACAGAGAGAGAGAAAGAGAGAGAGAGAGAGAGAGAGAGAGAGTGTAATAATATTTTAAATTATTTAAAACTTTTGTTAATCTCATTACAATTGTTTTATAAAAATAACAAAGTAGATATTAAATAAGCATCGCTTTACATTTCTATTTTAATAAAATTATAATTTTGTATCTGTCACTTTTTAAGATTCCTGTTTATCACTACTATCTCAGATTGTGACAGAAATGAAAAGATACACATTAAAAATTTATTAATATAAGATTATGTTTCAATAAAACAACACAACTGAGAAACTTGTAAAATACATCGAAAACATTCCTCTTATTTCATTAATAAATAATCATATATCTCTGAAAATTAATTACACAAATACACAATCAAAAATAAAAGAATTGTGTTCAGCTAATTTGACAAACTTTAGATGAATAACAGATGAATAACTTTGTCAGATCAATAATACATAGAAATAATATTTAATATGTTCAGATAAATATAGTTTAATTTTTCTTCAAAACAAGAAAATGGTTTTCAGTATCTATATTTTATAAATCTATTCTATCGATTGTAAATGTTGTTTTATTGAGTATTTTTCAAATAGAATTTGCAAGAATTTTTATGTGCATTTTTCTCGCTTCTGACAAATTGAAGTAACAGAAATGAATAAGCAAAAGCTTTAATTGTTTCTACGTACACATTTTTCCATTGCTCTTCGTGGCTTTCGGCCTTTGTACAGCATATTTGTATCTTACATCGAACGGCTATTTTTGAATAAACCTAGTCGTATGAAAAAAAACACTGGAGAAAGAGCACACGGGCCACGTGCATTTCCTGTACACTGTATACGTTATTTCCTGCATCTATATACATGGCCAATATCGTGAAACGAAAATGGCATGCAGGCGTGAACTAGCTATGGGAAGAGAAACCATGAAAGTTTCTTGTGTGACTGTAACACCGACGTGTATGGGTTCGCATAGAGTACGCAATATCTATAAAAGATACGCAATATCTATTTCTATACTATATATGTATGTATACTATATATGTATGTATAATGTATTCCACGTGTCAGAGGTCCACCTAAAAATAAATTACTTGAGATTTTTTTAAGTGGTTATGAAAATATGTTAATAACGTATTGTATAATTTATACATAATTTATTTGTATAATTTATACATAATTTATTAAATATTAAAGGTTAAAAAAATAAATATTATACGCCTTACAACTAAGATATTAGAGATAGTCATTTAAAGAAGTTTTTCTTGTGTGTCACTAGTAACTAAAATTATAATTTTTAAACATGAATTTTTAAGATTTTTCTCGTACTTTCAGATAAAAAATTAATTTTAGTAGAAAAAAAAGTTAATAGTGTTGAAAATAATCAATTTTTTAATTTTAAGTATATAAATGGAAAATTATATTCACTTTCTAAAATCTAAAAAAAATTCTCAAAAATACTTCAATGTAAAATATGGTTTTATAAGGAAAAATTTAAGATTTTTAAAACAGGATATAATTTCTCTTTTTTAAACTTCTGGCACATGGAATGCACCGAATATGTACGTGTGTATCTCATCCCTTTGATTTATCAACATATATGAATCGTAAATGGAATATACATTTATATTTGATCTCAGGAATACACGATGTAGCAAACAGCATTAATAATTAATTAGATCATTAAATAGTCCTTCATCTTTCGTCAAATCTGAATATTTATGTAATTTCATTTAATTTATTCGTAACTTACAATATGCATTAGTTGTTTTTGACATAGATTCAATTTTTGACTTGGATTTTCACAATTCAATTTTCTGAAGATGACTTTAACAAATAATAAAATTTTAACTTTGGATTGTGCTTTTTCTCGCCCTCCAACGACGAAATAATTAAACTCACACTTGACAACAAGATGAAATCAAATATTTATCAATTTTATATAATTCGTTGCTCGTGTTTTTTTGGCCTTTCTAATATTTAATTGTAATATATTTTGCAACATATTTTACGCAAATGTATGCTAAAAAATTATCTTCTACATTTCAGTCTACCAATTCAAATTTTACTAAATGCTCAGTCCAAGAAAATCCAAGCTCTATTCATAGTCCGTTCTTATTTAAGATTATCCTGAAGTCTTAAGACGCTAATACTCCGATTATATTATGACACTTAAAAATATATTTCACGATCTTAAATATAAGAACCGACTGATTGTAAGATAAAATATATACCGACCCGAAAAATACTATCCCATTAATTTTAGTTCTAAAATTAATTCTCGTAATATAATTTTTATTTTTCTGATATAATTATATTAATCATTAATTTCTGATATATTTCAAATACGAATTATATTTGATGCTTCCGTTCTACGGTCAAAGTCTACGAGGTAAGATCTAAAAATTCCTCTATAGTCCTATTCCCTTCTCGCGATTCATACCGTGCATACCGTGAGATACACAGTAGAGCATGTACGACTATGAATGCTTCCTCGAAGAATGCGCGTGTCGTACGAAACCGGATATTCCTGCAGTTCCTCGCACTCTGCGTGCATTGTCCTTCGAGAGTTTCCCTCTATCGCGTGGCTCTCCTGCGACATCAATGACAATCGCCTGGTGCGAGGTCTATTGCACTACCTCTGTTATCCCGTCTCGCGGCCGTAAATGCGCGGGATGCTGCGTGAGTCACGCGTGCCTGAGGTAACGGTGCGAAAGCGACGATTATTCACGGTCAAGGAAGATCACGATCTCACGATATAAAAAGATGAGCGCGATGGAGGGATGATACCGACGTACAGTCGGACTGCATTCTCGTCGCGCATTTAGCAGTGAATGCAGCCGTCCCGATTGCATTCTTTCTAACCAGCATTGAATACGATTCATTATTATTGGACAAATAAAACTTGTAATACGAGGACCATATTCAGTGCTGAACGTCAAGCTCGTCGTACAGTATATGTAAATAAAGCTCGTAGTTATGAACAAAATTAAAAGTAATGAGTGATTTAACTGAAAATTAAATTACAGTAGTTACTTAAATGTAATAAACGGGCACATTAAATTTTATAAAGTTTAATGAAAAATATAATATATTAAATTTCATGTACATAAAAACTTTTCAGTTATAAATACATTAAATGTAATGTCATGAAATTTCTAGTAGTATATTTAAATAACTAAAGAAAGTTCCCAGTATTTATTTTTAAAAATGCAATGATAAAATTGTTTATTTTTGTATTCATTAAAAGGAGAATTTTAATGAAATATCAAAAATGCAAGTACTGTTCATCATTGCTTGAGCAGTGACACCATCAAAACAATTCCTACGTATTATAATAATTTTGGTAACCCAACAAAATTATTTTTATATCAGTGTCTACTAAATTTTTTGATAGGGAAATCATTCTTTTCGTGTTATTATTCAAATTGATTGAATTATCTTAATTTGATTTTCATAATTTTATTTTTAAACACAATACAAAATATTATTTACGGAAAACAATTACGTAAACGTGACGATGGAAGAACGCATGGGATATTTTTTCGTCCATTCTCGCGCGCAGGCAACAATTCTATACATTTCTATGTAGCTATTGTTGCGGACGCGAATGTCGTTGGTTGGCAGATGTTCTAACAACTATGGAAATGTTCGAACCAATGTCTCCGGCTAACAGGCTTCTTTCGACTAATCCGGTAATTGTACGCCACGCCAGAGCTTACAACCCATCGAACATCGAATGTCTGAACGTTTCCGATTTGTAAAACTGCCTGTGCGGATATGCTACTTTCGAATCCCTTATAATTCACCACCAGATATATTCTAACCATCAGTACTATCCTTGTAAATAGACTAAAAATATAAAATTCCGTGACATAATTATAATTTCCATTCCTATATTAATTTTAAATTAAAATAAACATTATATATGCAATTTTTCTAAACGTTATAAAAATTATTTTCTTGATACAATTTTTATAATCATGTTTTAAATATATCAAACATTTAAATATTAAGTATTAAATTATTACGAAATTAATTATTGCGAAATTATACATATAATGTGTTTTGTGTGTGTGTGTGTGTGTGTGTGTGTGTGTGTGTGTGTGTGATAGAAAAAAAACCTAATATTATCACCTATATAAAAAATACAAACGCAAAGGCATTCGGATAACTTCTTGAATTCTCATACAAAATAAATAAAGTCATCAATGTCATCATTGATCGCATTTGAATCGGTACAAGAACGCTCTCTTCGTCTAAAGAGACTTGTTCTTGCATACTAATATACCTACAGCGACATCATTTTCCGAGGGATAAATATCCTTGAAGTATTTAATAGTATAAAGCGCTACAAAGGACATGCATATTCTTTGTACTATCTAAAGCTCAAAGAAGGAAATAACGGATTCTATTTCTGCGCTCGCATTTCTTCACGTTCATGCACGTACGTCGAATAAAATAAAGCGCAGCATATATGTATAAAATTTCTAAGTATTTTCGTTTGCAACATTGAGGATGTTCAATTTGTACTTATTTAAAAATTCATCAAATTCGTTTTAGAGACAACACGTCTTTAAAAAATATCTGAAAACAAATTCGCAGAATAAAATTCATATATCAGTAGAGATTCTCGACAATTCTCGAATCGAGATCATCTAAAACGGAATTTAGTCTTTATAAATTTTTTAACTACCTATGTGGAACTTTCGAGTAATGTAATTCGAGAACAAGACCACGTCAGCTGAATCCTATTTTCTCCAATGACTAATTTAACTCCTAGAGAGACTCGAATTATGCAGAATACCATTGTAGATTATTTCTCGCTCGCGCGTGAATTCGAAACCAGCAATTTACATTAAACCCGTTGCATTAAATTTAACGACCACTCACTTCAATTTGTGGCGACAATTTCGAGAGCGTAATATTTTCTCTCCAAACACAGTGAAGTAAGTCTTAATATTTATTATATTATTATTAGTCACATGGAAAAAATGTTGGTCTTCATCTATCCAACTATCCACTTTCACGCGAAAAATTCTACATAAAGCTGATAATTCCTTTCAAAAATTCCATAAGAATTTTTCATGATATCATACTGTTTAATAAGAATTACTAAGCAAAATAAGGTAGCTCTTTTTTGAAAGTTTCTTTCTGTATACGTATATCTTTTTATACACAATAGCGCTTCCTAACATTATAAGAATGTGTGAGAAAGAATGTAGAGAATTTTTTAAACTATCCTTTCCTTTTTTTCTAAATATTCTTAAAAACAGAAATATGGAGAGAATTAGAAGTGCAAATAGTTCAAAGAAAAATGCAAAGAATATTTTGCATGACTTCTTAGTTCGTTCATTTATTATAATAAATTCCGAAGATTGCGGAAATGTGTACCGTGTTTTGTTTTAGTTATAAATAATTTGATACCAAAAATAACCTGCTACTGTAATCGTTTTATTGACTGACACATAGCAGCTAATTTGGAGATTGCTACATAAATGAAAGCAAATAGAGAGCATTCCGACAGAGTAGCGCGCGTTCGTTGAAGTTAAACAAACAGCGAAAACCGTAAGATCCCAAGGTTTTCTTTCCAACAGAGACAAACGTGTGGAGGAAGAAATGGGAGGAACTCACATCCCAAAGGTGCGCCGTAAAAGTTAACTTCACGTTCAACGAAGACGTAATTCTGATTACACCCGAAGGCCCGCCGTAAAGCTACGAGTTATATTGCAGAAACGTAAAACAAGATATACATGCGATCGGTGCGTTCGAGTGTACCTAACGCAAATATATCACGTCAAAAAAAAAACTACACTACTTGTATGTATCCCATTGATTTGCGATCACGAATTAAAAAAAAGGCGTAAAGAGTATATCGTATTAATACGAATGTCGTGAGAATACCGACAAGATTAGCTTCGTTTCTTTCGACATTACGTCTGTGGAAAATTAATCTTAAAAATCGTGAAGCTCAACAAATTGCAAAACATGACAAAGAATTCGTCGAAGAAGGCAGAGTGAATAAATGAAAAAAAGATGAAAAATTTTTCGACCTAAATAACAATCGATTTCTCACATAACTCTGATAGTGTAAAGTTCATTTTGTTTTGTTCTCCTATAATCTCCTATAATGTTAGGTTTTTCTTGTAAAGAAGGGAACACGCAATATAGAGATTTAAGTCTAACATGATGAAGCAAAAAGCAATCTACTCGTATTATGTTTTCAATTTTTATTACACTAGGGATCTGCTTTTTATTCTTACACTAGACTGTACTAGAATTCTCTTTCTCGCTTCCAAATATCAAAAATATACTCATCATCTTACTATCTTAAGTTACAAAAATGCACACTAGTTTAATTACAGAAAACAGATCTTAAATCTATTAAGACAGATCAGGACTGTTTTAGGCAAAGAAAAAAACACGATATTTTTATGAATCGCCAGTTGTAACGTTGATAAAAACAATCTGAAAATAATTTTGTTGGACTGAAAATTATTTTGTTACTAAAATAATTTTGGGAATCTCAATAATGAGTAATGCTGCAAAAGTCTTAACAGTCTAGCAGTTTGAGCGTCTTATACATAATTATTTTGATCCAACAAAATTATTTTCAGAAATGCAAATAGTTAAATTTCTTAACTATTGCATTAACAAAAAATCGATTTTTTCGAACTAGAAATCTTCAAATAGAATCTGGATATTTATTACTAGTAGTTTTTTCAGATAAATATGATAGAATTGCAAAGAGGGACCACCTAAAGCTCACAAGATCTTAAATATATTGTACAATAAAGAGTCAAATATTACCGAAATATTTGTCTAGATTCTTAAAAATCTCTAAATCTCTATTGCATGACAAACAATTAGTGATACCTTTGATGTGAAAATAGACGAAAGCATGTAAAAAGACTGACTGCAAATTGTTAATATTATATTAAAAATACGTTGGAATGTGGAACAAAGACAAATTCCGTTTTCTAAATTAAATTCAAGACTGCTTCTAACAAGATTTCTCTGTACTTTCAAATAATGTACACTTGTATCTCTCTTCTCAATCTACAAGAATCTAATATCCGTGACTCTCATGAAATTCCGGGCCGCGCAATTTTCATTAAGAGGCGAGAGTCCGAGATCACAGGAAAATGTCGTGACTGAATGATCCAAGTCGCGCGTGCGTATTGCAATACACGAATGATCGAACGAGTCAATTCGCTTTCACGTTCGCAGTCATATAATCGCGGAATACGATGCAAGAGAAAGAAAGAGATAGATAAATAGATAAAAGCATTTATTGCTTCTCTAGGGCGAGCCCTTTAAAAGCAGAAAGAACAGAAAAAGTAGAAAAAAAAAATTATGTTTGCAACATAGAATTGACATAAGCGTAAGAGACAAGAATATAAAATAATAATAATAAAGTATGCGAATATTAGTAAGAATTAAAATAAGCAGAGGCAAGACAATAAGTTATAATGATATCAAATGATGAACTAAAATATGTTACAATAAAATTTTGAGGAGAATATAATTACGACGAGAGATATAAGTATGTAGTTACAAAGTAATTATGTAATTCGAGTGTTGTCATATATATATTCACACATCACACATTATATTAACAATTAGAATGAGTTTGTCGCAGATGATGAAAGAGCTTATTCTTGAATTCATGTAGAAATGTGGAAGCATGTGAATGAATAGCAGGAGGTAAAGAAAGAAAGAGAGAGAGAGAGAGAGAGAGAGGGGCAGGAGGTTTAGAGAAAAAGAGAAGGGTTACAGCGAGAGTTGATTAAAAGCTTCGCAAAGCGTGTGTATGCGCCCCCCCTAAGGGCGACTGACATTTGCCCGGTTTCCTTTGCAGTCGGACAATCCCTCGCACACAGCACAGCACAGCACAGGTCGGCATGGCCCGATTGTCGACGCGAACGACCGCGCAACCCTGGTCGAGAGCGGAGAGAACAGGAAAACCGCGAATAGAGAGAGAAAGGAAAAAAAAAGAAGCTGTGCAAAGTCAGCCCGGTTGATTCCCAGTCTCTGAGAGCGAAATGTTCGCGCAATTCCATTCGCTCCCTTTTTTCCCCCCTCTTTCGATTAATGCACTCTGGTCCGAAGGATTGAAGGATCGCTTTGTGAACGACAATTGATCTCCGCAGTTTAACACGATCACCTAAATCAAGGTCACGCAAGCGAAAGAATTGATCGGATTGAAGGTACACACTGAGAAAAATTTCTAGTTGAAAATAGTCGAACCAGAACATTTTAATCATATCAATCGAAATTCTCAGATTATATCAACTAGAATTATAATAGATTCAACTTGAAAATTCTAATTTATTCATTTTCTAAACTAAAATTCCAAATAACGTAATCAAATAACGGATTCTTTTTCCAGTGCAGTACTGTTTTTCAGGAAATGGGAAAAAACTGAAAGCGATAACA